>NC_044058.1:24302959-24320459 GCF_902167405.1 Gadus morhua | reverse complement strand
GGCCCAGCGTCACGCTGCCCAGGAAGAAGAGGCCAGACGGGGAGGCGTCCTCGGCGCGCGGACCCCCGCCGAGCCTCTTCGAGCTGGAGGGCGCGACGCCGGCGGCCACCATGATAGACGTGGGCCAGCCCCCCAGCAGGGTCAGAAGTCGCCTGCGGCAGATGTTCCGCTCGGACCGCTGCTACAACGCGGT
Organism: Gadus morhua; assembly: GCF_902167405.1. NCBI lineage: Eukaryota > Metazoa > Chordata > Actinopteri > Gadiformes > Gadidae > Gadus > Gadus morhua. The sequence continues at coordinate 24,320,266 of NC_044058.1, read as the reverse complement.
GATGGCGTCCATCGTCACCGTCACGGTGGCGTTGATGCTGTTGGGGGTGCTGGCCTTCGTCATCGTGCCCAGTATAGTCGGACGCCCCGACACGGCACCGAGTCAGAACCAAACTGGGACCACGGCGGCCGGAGGTCCGGGCCCCGGATTCTGACCCCGAAGTAACAAACTCACAGGGACGTAGGACTGATTTGAAATCCTGCACTTCTTCTTTACAGTGTACATCTTGCGCCCGATAGTGCATTACTTATACCCATAATGCAATGTAAAATAATTGTACAAATTACTTGTAAGAATTATATCCCATGATGCTGAGCGAATTGTAATCGTTGTTTAATTCTTCCAATAGATATTGTTGGTTTTCGCCAAACAAAAACAAGAATAAATGTTATGAAACCATTGAAATCTATACACTGTATAATCGGTGAGTTTGGCTTTACCAATATAATATATTAATATAATATAATTTTTTTCACATGGAATATTGCTTTTTCTACATATTTAAAATTGAGCAGACGCATTTATCTTCCATACTTGATGTGTATTACGAGAGTTAAATATATTTTTTTATTTCTTCTCATTGTCCTTCAATGGTGGCGGGTCTTTTGCATCCAACCGCCAAAAGTCCCCTATGGGCTAGTTGTTTCCGCCAGAGTTTCACAAGCAGGCATTCAGTTACAGCTTGTGTCTCCGAGTCATGACGTGGCTCTTCGACAACAATAAATATGCTGTCAAATACTGTTCAGCCTGCCACCGACCAAGAGTTCCGCTCAGACTCAGTTACAAACATCAACAAGCAGCCTCAGGCAGGATGAAATTGATTTTAATCCGCATGTCCTCTATAATTGAAGTCGCACCTTACAGCCACACTGACAATGTGGTGGAGTATTTTAAAAGGTCTAAATCTAAAGGTGAATAAGAAGTAAATAATGAAATGGAGGGTTATGAAGGACGGAAAACCTTGTAGATAGCACATGAATTACTTTCAGATTGATTATATATTTATAGGTCGCACCTGTAACTTTCAATAAAGCAATGTTACAAAATATCCTAAATCCCATATATTTTTGGTTTTCTAACTGTCTGTATCTACCGACCCCAAAGCAGGATACTAGTGAAATAGTAACTGTTTCATAATGTTTGCTGAGCTATTCATTGTTTTTTTATTTGCATTTTCCACTAACCTGTTTGACGATGTTATCTATGGGAAGGAATTTAAGGAAGCTGGAGTAGCCAAGATTGCCAAGCAGTTCTCAAACCACCTCCATGGACGGCATGGGGGAGGAGGGGAAGCCAAAGACAACTGGTCTGACCAGACCTGGGACTTTATGTTGGGTTTTACTGGAGTGTCTGCTTCCTAAAACTATGTCAGAGTAACAGGTTAAACAGAGAGGCGTATCATGGTAGTATCATGTACACAAGGTTTGCAGAACAAATGTTTTGGCGTGATCATTGAAACCTTATAGGTCAGTTGTCTTTCTGAGCATTGTTTGATTAGTCAATCTGTAGCCTATGCTTGGTGGTGAGAGTTAAGTCATGATAAAGTCTTTCTGTGGACTGAAAGAATGGAGAAGGCAAGCTGTCATTTCTAAAACCAATTAACAATATAAATATAAGAAGGCTTGTGCTTGAGTCATTTTAAAGAGACACTCAAGCACTTTGCACACTATCCCCCACTCTCGCAAGAGATAGTAATTATTTATGTAGCCATTTCCAGTCTCTCTTATGACATACTTTAGAAAACTTTAGTCTTTTGTTTGTGCATTGAACACGTGCCGTGAAAATTAACATAATGGATCTTTGAAATTACATATTTAATAGTAATAAGCGGTTATAATAAAATGTCAACTGCACCTCAATAACAGTGGAATGCACAACCAGTTTGCAAAATATTGCACAATATTGATAATAATAATATATAGCCTTTTACTAATGATGCCCAAATAAACATCCAGTTCAAAGCTGACTGAAAATAGTCGTCAATAGTGTCAGCCATCGCCAGAAGTTTATTTTTCTGTTTGTGTGTGTGTGTGTATGTGTGTGTGTGTGTGTGTGTGTGTGTGTGTGTGTGTGTGTGTGTGTGTGTGTGTGTGTGTGTGTGTGTGTGTGTGTGTGTGTGTGTGTGTGTGTGCGTGCGTGCGTGCGTGTGTATGTGTGGTGTGTGTGTTTGTGTGTGTGTGTGTGTGTGTGTGTGTGTGTGTGTGTGTGTGTGTGTATGTGTGTGTGTGTGTGTGTGTGTGTGTGTGTGTGTGTGTGTGTGTGTGTGTGTGTGTGTGTGTGTGTGTGTGTGTGTGTGTGTGTGCTTGCGTGCGTGCGCATGTTGTTCCTGTTATTGGCTTGTTTGTTCGGTGAAAACCCAATGACTCATAGTTCGATAATACAAACTTTGTACACTCAACTTGATGAGTGACCAGTTTATTTCCACGTGTACTTTTATATGGGCATCTGTCTGTGGGGAAAGGCTTTCTGGGCTTTCTGGCCTAGTGTTGCAGTACCTCTTCTTTCCTCCGGGCATATTTTTCCGCAAACCTCTGCTTAGCGCAGAAGTGTGTTATTATTTCCAAGTAAGGAGTTTTGTATCAAAAATGATCTGTAAATGTAATTTTGTGCAACTAGTTTTCCTTAAATAAAACAACATAAAATAAAACATCTTGATGTGGGCGGGGCTTTCGCTGTGGGAGGGCCTTCCTCGTTCCCCCATCCGGATGTCGTGTCCTTAGTGGAGTTGGACCCATGTTTATACAGTCTTTAGTTTATACACTCTTTAGTTTTGTCTTCCAGGACCAACCAGGTGAAATGGACGACATTGAGTTGCTTTTATCCTTGAGAAAGTAAGAAAATAGTTGCTTCAGGGTCTTGTTGTTCCACAGTGTAACTCTGCTGGCTGAAGAAATTCGATTTCTTTAAGGTAAGGTTTCGATTCAGTCCATACGATCTTAAGATTCAACACGTTATTTTTCTTTTAACATATAGAATCAGAATATAAGACAATTGATCAAATCACTCGACCGAATAGCATGCTTGGTATTCTAACAGGACTTATTTTCCAGCAGCTGGGGTGAGTCGATCTACAGGTGATCGCCACAGTGGTCGCTAGTTCATCGACCCCCAGCCCCCATATTGTAGTTAAATATTACTTTAATATGGAATATTACAACTTTCTTAATAATACTCCGAATACTGCATTTTTTTATAATACTCCACATTATACTACTTTATTAATAAAACTCCACAGAATATCGTATTATCTTATTATAATACTACACAGATTACAACTTTTAAAATACTACCCTACAGAATCTTACTTTATTAAGAGTACTCCACCATTGAATATTATTTATTCTAATACTCCTCCACAGAAAACTACCTCATTATAATTACCTGAGGAAATTGAATTTATATTTAACAATCGTGTGCAAATGTCACCATTTAAATGGCTTCGTTTAATGTTCAGTTTTGCTCTAACTTGTCTTTTCAGATGGAGGCTGGTAGAAATCTCTGGATGGACGCCCTCCTCTGAAAGCCTTCCTCCGGCCTCCTCCTCCCACCTCTTGCTCCACCTCACCTCACCTCCTCCCACCTCCTCCTTCTCCCACATCCCCTCCACCTCCACCTCCACCTCTTCCCCACTCCTGCTCCTCCTGTGATGCTCCCTGGCGGCTAGACCATGTTCTTAAAACGAGGTTCTATGATCATCTGCGGCGCGTTCCTCTTCGTCTCATGGAACGCCGTCCTGGTTCTGGTCCTGCTGGGCCGGACCCCCCCCATCACCCCCGGTGCTGGGGGGGGTCCGGGAGGGGACGAGGCGGCAGTGGAGCTCGCCGCCCAGGGGGAGGGGGAGCTAGGGGACGTGGTGGCGGACGTGCTGCGCATGGCGGACACCTTTGAGAAGAGGCTGGAGGAGCAGAAGAAGATCCTGCGAGTCATCCAGAGCCACCGCTCGCTGTGGGGAGGGGGCGGACCGCCGCAGGCCACACCCCCCCTCCCCGACGACGACAGGGCCGCCATCCCCGTGCTGGTCATGGCGTGCAACAGACCCACGGTGAAGCGCTGCCTGGACAAGCTGCTGGAGTACCGCCCCTCCGCACAGCGGCATCCCATAATAGTCAGCCAGGACTGTGGACACGTGGAGACGGCGGAGGTCATCCGTTCCTACGGCAACCAGGTGACTCACCTGCAGCAGCCCGACCTGTCGGACGTCGCGGTGCGGCCCGAGCACAGGAAGTTCCAAGGCTACTACAAGATCTCCCGCCACTACCGCTGGGCGTTGAGCCAGGTCCTCCGCACCAGCGGACACAAAGCCGTCATCATCGTAGAGGACGACCTGGAGGTACCGTATCTCATCCCACGGGTCACCACATTTAGGTTTGAGATGGTTAAAGGGAGGTATAGGTGAGCTACTGGTCTTAGGTTTGAGATGGTTAAAGGGAGGTATAGGTGAGCTACTGGTCTTAAGTTAGAGATGGACCTATACAAGTTGGTTAGAGATGGTAAGCTATTGGCTTGAGGTTAGGCGGACAATTATAGTTAGGTTAGAGATGGACAAAAATAGTTACATGACAATGTTTAGATATAGGTATTAGGTTGAAAATGGTTAAGGTTAGCTCTCAGGTTAGATTTGTATATCAGTGTTGTGGGTATGTATGAGATGTGTGGGCGAGGGTTAGAGTGTGAGTTATTATATTGCAACCTGTAACCTTGTTGTGTGCTGGTCCTCCTCTAGGTGGCGCCAGACTTCTTTGAGTACTTCGAGGCGCTGTATCCGCTCCTGCGGAGCGACCCCAGCCTGTGGTGTGTGTCGGCCTGGAACGACAACGGGCGGGAGGGCTACGTGGACCCGGGCCAGGCCGCGCGGCTGTATAGGACAGACTTCTTCCCGGGGCTGGGCTGGATGATGCTCGGGCAGCTCTGGGACGAACTGGAGCCCAAGTGGCCCGCCGCCTTCTGGGACGACTGGATGCGTCAGCCGGAGCAACGCCGCGACCGGGCCTGCATCCGGCCGGAGATCTCCCGGACGATGACCTTTGGTCGTAAAGGAGTGAGTCTGGGCCAGTTCTACGACAGCTACCTCCGCTTCATCAAGCTGAACTCCCAGTATGTCCCCTTCGCCACCCTGGACCTGGCCTACCTGCAGAAGGACGCCTATAGCGCGCACTTTGAGAAGGAGGTGTACGCCGCGCCGCTGGTCAGCTACGAGACGCTGAAGCAGGGTCAGGGGACCGGGCCGGGGCCGTTCCGCCTGCAGTACTCCAGCAAGGAGAGCTTCAAGTGGCTGGCCCGGAGCCTGGGGGTCATGGAGGACCTCAAGTCCGGAGTACCCAGGACGGGCTACAGGGGTGTGGTCAGCTTTATGACGCGAGGGCAGAGGGTCTACCTGGCCCCGCCCCCTGGGTGGAGCCAGTATGACCCAACATGGAGCTGAGCACAGAGTTGGGGCGGGGCTTAGACCAAAGAACAGTGGTATGAACTCTGATCTGATTTGTTAGAGCTCTGATGTTTGGTGTTTTTTGGGGGGGTGAAGAGAGAACACTTTCATCTCTGGTGCCAAAACCACCTGTGAATTCTTCATGATGTTAAAATAGTTTTACGATTACCAAGTGGCCTTCTACTCTGCTAATGGTGCACAAGTGAATCAATGCATGAAATGCCATGGCCTTAGTGACTGTAAATTATAGGAAATATTTGAGAGATTACATGCACTTGTACAAATGTGTTTAGTTTATGATTTCGGTTGCTAATGGTGATAGGATTCGGCATATAACTGTTGAAATGTAATCATACAATCTAATTGTTCTTTGTTTTCCTGTTCATACTTTAGCTCTACAATTTACCAAAAAGTTGACACTTTATGCTGTTATTGCTGTGCAATGCAAAATATGTATGTGGCCTTTATTTTTCTTTAAATACAATTACAACATAATTTGTATTTTCTGTTCTAATTGTTGATGACCTGGTTAACCGTGATGCAGAGAGTCGATCTTTTGTCGGGAGGGGTAGGGTTTAACTACGGAAGCCTCCCTCGATCATTCTGCTGTTTACTTTTTAAATTTGAGTCATGGCTAGGGGGCTAGCTGGTCGAGCTAACAGATTTAAGTCATCGCAGGTGTGAGATGGAGGACTGGATCCATCTAATAAAGGGACACTTCGATTGGCATTCGCCTACTTACTACACTTACCAGCTTTTATTACAATCCAACATATACAACTTGGTGATAATGCGTTAGTATATAACGAGTGGACCCACTAGCCTAGCACATCTACCTCGTACTTTCGGTTTATTTTAAAATCGTATCCAATTCATTTGGTTTTTATTGGCCTTCCAGTAAAATATATTAATAGATTACATAAAAGCATCAATGTTTTGCTAAAAGCATTGTGTGGAAGGTAAGCTAGCTACCTAGCCGGGAAGCGAGGCAGGTGCCTTGGGCTTGCATCCCTGTTTGGGGATGGAGCCCGGGGGTTTGCGGGAGAGTCCGGCCGGGTCCGGAGCCTCAGAGCCCGGGGAGTGGAGCGAAGAGGTCCGTGGCGGGGAGGCGGAGGTGAAGACGGGTCTGGGAGAGGGTGAAGCGACCGAAGAGAGTGATTTTAAACAGAAAGAACAAACACCGATTCATTACGAAGAAGAGCTGGACCCTCGGATTCAAGTATTTACTTCCTTATTTTAGTAGATTAGTTTACTAAAATAAAGCTTATTACTACCACTGGAAGTTGTACAGTTTGTTAGTAGTGCATCCTGACGGCAGGAGGTTTATGCCGTTATGTATATAATATAATTATGAAATGGAACATTATGTATAATAGTAGAGTTTCGATTTTGTGACGGAGGAAATGATGTATTTGATACGCAGGATGAGTTGGAGCAGTTGAACGAAGCCAGTGCAGAAATCAATAAACTAGAACTACAACTAGATGTAAGTAGACAACACACCCTATAACGACACACTATATTGAAGTGCATTACACGTGTAGAACAATCATATCAATGTTTGTGTGTGTGCGTAGGAGGCGCGGTCCGGCTACAGGAGGATCCTGACAGAGTCGGCCAGGAAGCTCAATGCGCACAGCTCCCAGCTGGGTGGAGCCATCGAGAAGGCAAGGCCATACTACGAGGCGCGTCGCCTGGCCAAGGAGGTACACACCCTACACGACCCACTCTACACGACAGACGGACCCTTCCCCGCCCTACGCGATACACCTTACACGACAAGCCCTACACGAGAGTACCCTACCCTACCCTACACGGCAGTACCCTACCCTACCCTACACGACAGTACCCTACCCTACACGCCACATTCCACCTTACACCCCCCTTCCCTACACCAACACCACAGTCCTACGAGGCCCCATCGCCTTCCCAAACAGGTGGACGCACCCCTTCCACCGCCCTATATGACCAACCGTCCTTCCTGGTGTGCGATTGGCTGATTGTTGCTGGCCGGTTGTGTTTGGCTGAGCAGGCGCAGCAGGAGACCCAGAAGGCGGCCCTGAGCTACGAGCGGGCTGTCTCCATGCACTCTGCGGCCAGGGAGATGGTCTACGTGGCGGAGCAGGGGCTGATGGCCGACGGCAAGAACACCCTGGACCCGACGTGGCAGGAGATGCTCAACCACGCTACCTCCAAGGTCGCCTAGCAACATCCTCCTCGCCTAGTTACCCCCTTCTCACGTAGCAACCCCCTAGCCACCTCCCAACCCAGCAGCTCCTCTTCGCCCCAAGCATGCCCTCCTCGACTCCCCTCGGAACCGCCCCTCTGGCAATCTGTATCCCTAGCTACCCCCCATCCATGGCAACCCCTTATCCAGGCATCGGCCCCCCCAGGGAGCAAATGCGATCATCGTGTGTGTGTGTGTGTGTGTGTGTGTGTGTGTGTGTGTGTGTGTGTGTGTGTGTGTGTGTGTGTGTGTGTGTGTGTGTGTGTGTGTGTGTGTGTGTGTGTGTGTGTGTGTGTGTGTGTGTTGGTGTGTCTACAGGTGAATGAGGCAGAGGAGGAGCGTCTGCGTAGTGAGAGGGAGCACCTTGGGGTGACCCACGCCTGCCAGCTGGCCGAGGCTCGCGTCCAGAGCCTCCAGAAGTCCCTGAAGAGGGCCATCGTCAAGTCCAGGCCCTACTTTGAACTGAAGACCCAGTTCAACTACATCCTGGAGGTAACTCGGATGAGCTGGTAGTCTAGTGGAGAGTGCGAGGAAGACAGGAAGTCTAGCGGAGATACGTAGGATAACTAGTCGTTCAGTGGAGAACGCTATAACTACTAGTCTAGTGGAGTACTGGAGGTCACAAGTTTTTTTTTAACCTGCAGGGCTGTGACTCGTGGTATTTGCGACGTTGATAGTAGAATGTCTACTTCCGCGCGCCTCTGTAGAACTGGCTCACCCACACACTATAGTATATCCAGTATAACACGGTGTGTAAACAGTACCGTACATCCAACCGTACCATAGTGTAACCTACAGTAAAGGATTTCAGTCCCACTCACGCAGGAATTAGTGCGGTGAATTCCAGTGTCCTCAGAGTTTTCTGTATGTTGTCGGGGCTTTGACCGACCTCCAACTGGGTGATTCAGAGTTCAAGAAACACAGCTGTTGAGTAAATGATCGGTAGCCAATATGGTTGTTGTAGGTATGACAGTAGCCTTTTGTATCAGTATGGTGAAGTAACTGGGGTGAGAGAAATACGTCAGGGATGTTGCTCTACTGACCCCTGGTGGCCTTCTGCTGTAGGAGCACAAGGGTCGTGTCCTGCAGCTGGAGCACAGCGTGTCAAAGGTCAAGTCCCAGTACTCTGTCGCCCTGAACAACCTGGAGAAAATCAGCGAGCAGATCCACGCCCAGAGGGGGCGGGGCGTCGCCGTGGGAGGGCCAATCACTGCCTGCGGGGGGCGGAGCTCCCCCGTCGGAGCGGAGGCTGACGGGGGCGGGGGCGGGGCCGGGGGCGGGAGCGACCTGCTGGCGGCCTGCAGGGAGCGCGAGGAGGAGCGGGCGAGGGAGCGGGCGGGGTCGGACTCTGCGTCGGTGTTCAGCCTCCAGACCATCGTGTCGGACCTGGGGAAGGTGGACTCTGTGGAGCACCTGGGAGAGATGAGCGACGGCGGGAGCATGACCGACGGAGGCAGCGCGGCCGGGGACGCCGACAGAGAGGAGGCCCCGAGCCGAACGCTCGCCAAACAACGGCAGCAGCACTTCTCCAAACAGCACCACCGCAGCTTCAGCCTGTAGGCCTCGAGCGCCGCACGCACCATTACCGCTGTCGCTATCTTTACGCTTACGCTCTCATTAGGCGGGTACCACAACTATCTACGGTGGCGTTAGTACTACTACCTCTACGGTAGTATTAGTACCGGTACTCCCATCTGTCCGGGCCAGATACGCACTACAACTAGACATTACTAGCTGACGAAGGATACTACAACCCCCAGGAACACCGCGGAGAATGGAGACTACAACTCCCAGGAACACTGCGGAGAATGGAGACTACAACTCCCACGATCCAGAATGATGATGAAGACTACAACCCTGACAAACCCCTATAATATTTAGTGTATATAACCCCTCTGCTCATCCTACACCTCCAGTGTATATAACTCCTAGCCATCCGATATCTTTAGTGTGTGAATATAGATATATATAGATATATCTGTTTGTACAGATGCATGTATACAGGTGTCTGTACAGGTGGGTCTCTACAGGGTTGTGTATACAGGTGTCTGTACAGGTGGGTCTCTACAGGGTTGTGTATACAGGTGTCTGTACTGCTGTGTGTGTGTGTATAAGTGTAGCTACAGTTACATATGCCCACAGGTGTACCCCGCAGTATAAGATCAAAGACTGATGTGTGTCCTAGTGGTTTTCCTGCTGCTTTCCTGACCCTCTTCATTTTTCTGTTTTTTTTATTTTATATCATAAAGGTATATATTATTTTATATTACAGTATAATGTATATTATTTTATATTGTAGTGGCAATAGTATTTAAATCACATTGAGCCTTTTTGTTGGAATTGGAAGTGTGCCTTCACACGTTAATTTAAACATCAAAACAAAGTTGTGACTAATATTTAGTTTGATTAAGACATGTTTCTGGTAAAACACTTGAAGAGTTTTTTTATGTTAAGATGAGCTTTGTAGTTTTAAAATGATCACCTGACTGAATCATTCTTCTTAAATTACATTATGCACTGTGTTTAGTTGTACAGTCGCAGTGTGTTTAGTTGTATTGTGTCGAGCTGTGTTGTAACTCCAATAAAGATCTGTCGACACATCATTCTGTACAATAGTAATACTTTGTTATACCCGATACAGCCTATAAATACTGTGGGATACTCTCAAACAACAGACCTTGTGTAGCACTGCATATGCATACTGTCATACCGGACAGGAGCAGAGGTAGAATTATGGTTTAGAGGATTCTGAAGCGAAAGTGGAGGTTTAATAATTCAGCAGAGAAATATGAATATGAAATATAAACGAAGCTGCCCTAGGAATAGATGCATGAAGGAGGGAGGACGGAGAGCGAGAGGGAGAGGGGGGGGGGGGGGGGGGGGGGGGGGGGGGGGGGGGGGGGGGGGGGGGGGGGAGGTGAGTGGGAGGCGGAAGGAGGGAGATAGATGGGTGGGGGGCTGACAAGAGGAGGAAGAGAGTAGGAGGGTGGAGAGAGCTGGAGAGCGGAGGCATAGAAATCAATATTGTTTGTCATAACTTTAGAAATTTGGCCTGGACCAGTCTGCGTGACAGATACACGCGCCTTGTCGTCGCTCCTCCTGTGCGCGAGGGGCGGACGCGTCACGATGACGTCACTGTGAGTGAGCTGAAGATTGTAGTGGGGGGATGGGGAAGAGGAGGGGAGTTTGGTGAATCGTTTGGGGATCGATTTTGTATATAGTGCATACACACCGGAGTCATTTTATAGTCTCCGGCGCTCGTGACTAGAACATAGGAATCAAAAGAAGAATCTGTTAACTGCCCTTGCAGCGAGTTAATATTTAAGATTTAAAGGCGTCTGAATATGATCATATTATTTTGGAAGATGGATATTTGAAGCATCCCAAACACTCCCACCCAGCGTCGTGCCGAAGACCCCACTAACGGTATGTCTCAATTACGATCCGTTTCAATATTATTATTTTACCGAATATCCTACCCACATCTCAGTGGCAGATATGGCTACAATCGAATTATTCAATAGCCTACATATGGCCTCATATGGAGTCAATCACCATTTTAGTTCGCGTTACTTGGAAGAATCTACGACCGGATGGGATCTGCTTTACGCCGTGAGTTGTGCTGTTCAGAGCTCCGGGACGACATGTAAATACAGTCGGCCTGCAGGCCCCGTCCGAGCCCTTGCCAGCACCGTACCCAGGTTACTGTTACCCTCCTCCAGGCGCCCCACTGCTCAAATCACGGAAACCGAGTCACCTGGCAGCCGGCTAGAATAGCAGATGGAGACTGGATCAGTAGGCCTACCTGTAATTTAATCTAGACCGGGGACGATGAATCTCGGCCGTTAACACACAAACCGGGACGCAATCAACGCATATAAAGACTCGGCTGTCGAGGAGGAACTTGAACTCCACCGTGTCGCTGTCCGGTGCTGAACCAACTGGCTTCTGTCGGACCCTCGACAGTGACGTATAGTGCGTGTGTGTGTGTGTGCGTGTGCGTGTGTGTGTGTGTGTGTGTGTGTGTGTGTGTGTGTGTGTGTGTGTGTGTGTGTGTGCGTGTGCGTGCGCGTGTGCGTGTGCGTGTGTGCGTGTTGTATCCTTGTTGCTGTTTATGTGGATGTGTTTGTTTTACTATCCCTCTCATTTAAATACCCACTCTAGATGTACACACATACACTCACACACGCACACACGCACACACGCACACACGCACACACACACACACACACACACACACACACACACACACACACACACACACACACACACACACACACACACACACACACACACACACAACGAGCACATCCAACCCCTACTTAAATCCGACACACTCTGTATACGCTTATTAATGCTGCTTTAAACACTGGCCCCCTCAATTTATCCTGTCCACACATACGTTCTAGTTCCAGGTATATGATACTGATAGACGTAGTACCAAACAGTAGGCTAGGCCTCCTGTTTATAATTACCTATATTCTGGGTAGCTCTACGCTAGGTAGCCTATAGCCTATAACATGATAATATTGTGATCACCTAAGTGATTTGATAACATAAGTGATTTGATTGGACAAGAGGTATTCCAATGACTTCTGATTTATATAGAATATAACAGGAAATAGATACAGGGATTTCTTATATCCGTTAAATATATTAACAATGGTCAAAGCGCTGCCAACAGAATATTATTTCAATGGTTTACACAATAAATGAAAACAAACATATAAATATTTACATGACATGAAGCTGGCCTGCAGTAATATTTTCATGCACACTTGCTACTTTGTGAAGACCTAACCAAAGTAGCGAGCTAGCGTGCCGAAAACTGTGCATTGCTTGGCAACAGTCCAGAACTATAAGTTGCGAAGCTATGATGGTTGAAGTCAAATCATTTATTAAATAAACCAACAGTTTCTTTATTTTTCTAAACTAATAAATGGCCCTTTTAGAAAGCCACATCAAATTAAAGGTTATGCTGCTATTCAATATAAACAGCACTTCCTCTCATGTGATATTGATTACATATATATAATATTTTGTAACAATATGTATGGTGATGATGATATGTAATGGTGGTGTATATAGGGGTTATGATATAGTAATGGTAGATATACATAAGGTCAATTGAACACGGTAGGTATACTATGTTTATTGTTAGTGTCTTTGTATTCCATTTATATTGTTTGGTATTCTTCTTTCAGATCCAGCGATGGAAGGAATACTATTCCTGATCATACTCCAGTCTCTTCTGCTCTGGTTGTGCCCATACACAACATTTCATCGGGAGGGTGTGTGTGTGTGTGTGTGTGTGTGTGTGTGTGTGGTGGTGTGTGTGTGGTGTGTGTGTGTGTGTGGGTGTGTGTGTGTGTGTGTGTGTGGTGTGTGTGTGTGTGTGTGTGTGTGTGTTGTTCTACTTTAATATTGTACTATTATTTGAATATTTGTATTTCTATAATACTTTTACTATAATACTAGTTTAATATTTAATACTATAATACTAGTGTAAAACAAATACTAGATTGCTAATCTAATACCAATGCTATAATACTAGTGTAATGTTTTCAGGCTGTGCCATCATCCGGCCCCCCCAGGGATGGAGGAATCCGCTACCGAGGCCTGACTCAGGAACAGGTCCCTACAAACCCCCTATCACTAACACAGAACTCATATTTTGGACACCACAAACTATCTCAACGCACCCCCTTTACACATTGGACCTCACAAACCATTATCCCAAACACACCCCTTTACCCACTGGACCTCACAAAACACTATCCCCAACCCACCGGACCTCACAAACCATTATCCCCAACACACCACTTTACCCACTGGATCTCACAAACCATTATCCCCAACACACCCCTTTACCCACTGGACCTCACAAAACACTATCCCCAACCCACCGGACCTCACAAACCATTATCCCCAACACACCCCTTTACCCACTGGACCTCACAAACCATTATCCCCAACACACCCCTTTACCCACCGGACCTCACAAACCATTATCCCCAACACACCCCTTTACCCACTGACCTCACAAACCATTATCCCCAACACACCCCTTACCCACTGGACCTCACAAACCATTATCCCCAACACACCCCTTTACCCACCGGACCTCACAAACCATTATCCCCAACACACCCCTTTACCCACCGGACCTCACAAACCATTATCCCCAACACACCCCTTTACCCACTGGACCTCACAAACCATTATCCCCAACACACCCCTTTACCCACCGGACCTCACAAACCATTATCCCCAACACACCCCTTTACCCACCGGACCTCACAAACCATTATCCCCAACACACCCTTTACCCACTGGACCTCACAAACCATTATCCCCAACACACCCCTTTACCCACCGGACCTCACAAACCATTATCCCCAACACACCCCTTTACCCACCGGACCTCACAAACCATTATCCCCAACACACCCCTTTACCCACTGGACCTCACAAACCATTATCCCCAACACACCCCTTTACCCACCGGACCTCACAAACCATTAAACCATTATACCCAAGTTACAATTAAGGCATTTAGCCCTAAATTGTATCTTTTATCCAAAACGACTTATCGGTTAATACACACATTGACACACCGACGGCAGAGTCGACCATGCAAGGCGATAGCCAGCTCGTCAGGAGCGGTTAGGGTTAAGTGTCTTGCTCAGGGACACATCAACACTCAGCTAGGAGGAGCTGGGGATCGAACTAGCAACCTTTCAGTTACAAGACGACTGCTCTACCTCCTGAGCTAAGCCAACCCCAACACACTCCTCTACACACAACAAACCCTAAACATGCAGGGACCCCGTAAACCACTGTCCTCCACACCCAACCTGTTCCCCAGGAGGGAGGGAGGTCTGAGTCTCGGTGTCTTCCAGATCCGGAGTGTGCAGATCCTGCCGGTGGACTACGAGATCGAGTACATCTGTCGGGGGAACAGGATGATCGTGGGACCCAAGGTCCGCAAGTGTTTGCCCAATGGGACGTGGACAGAGATCTCACACCACAGCCGATGCTGTAAGCATTCATCATCATCATCATCATCATCATCATCATCATCATCATCATCATCATCATCATCATCATCATCATCTTCACCATCATCGTTATCAGCAGAAGCATTTTTTATCCTCATGAGCATCATCCAATTTGGCTTGTTTGTTTCCCGTTTATTTTAACTTCTCTCTGTCTCTCTCTTCCTCTAACTCTCTCTCGTTCTCCATCTGTCCCCCTGTATCTTCCTCCCTTTCTCTCGCCCTCCCTCTCTTCCTCTCTCTCTCTTTCTCTCTCTCTCTCTCTCTCTCTCTCTCTCTCTCGCTCTTCTCTCTCTCTCTCTCTCTCTCTCTCTCTCTCTCTCTCTCTCTCTCTTCTCTCTCTCTCTCTCTCTCTCTCTCTCTCTCTCTCTCTCTCTCTCTCTCTCTCTCTTCCTCCCTCCCTCTAATCCTCCCTCACTCTCCTTTTGTTCCCCTATGTCTCCCTCCCTCTCTCGCCCTCTCGCCTTCTCTCTCTCTATCTCTCTCTCTCTCTCTCTCTCCCTCCTCCCTCCCTCTCTCTCTCTCTCTCTCTTCTCTCTCTCTCTCTCTCTCTCTTCTCTCTCTCTCTCTCTCTCTCTCTCTCTCTCTCTCTCTCTCTCTTTCTCTCTCTCTCTCTCTTCCTCCCTCCCTCCCTCTAACCCTCCCTCACTCTCTTTCTGTCCCCCGCTATCTCCCTCCCGCCCTCCTTCTGTCTCTATCTCTCTCAGTGCTGCTGTGCCCGAGGGTGTGGACGTCTCTGGAGAACGGTCGTGTTATGTCGCAGCCTGCTGGGGTGCCAGTAGAGGGCGCTGTTCTACACTACAGCTGCCACGCAGGCTTCCTGCTGCAGGGGAGGAATTCGAGCCACTGCACCAAGCTGGGGAAGTGGGACTCTCCCAAACCCACCTGTATCTGTAAGACCACCCATATATGGAAATCAATCATAATCAACATCGTAATACGCATAATAAATAGTAGTACAGATGTGTTTACTAGCATATATATAAAAAAAAGATGTATTCCATTTAAATTGTATGGTTATAATAATAGCAATGATCTTAATAGTAATAATCATAATATTCAATTATTATTCAATTATTATTAATCAATTTATTAAATAATAAATTGCTTAATAATGGAGCTATATTATAGAATAAATTAACTTCTGGGTAACTTAGGAAACAACTTTTAAAATAAAGACTGGCTTCATTAGTTATCTTATTTGTCCTAATTATCTTTCTGTTACTTTTCCATCTTTCCACAGATGACAGGAACTACACAGGTAAGACACAGCACAAAACCCTATCTTGTTTGAATTATCAATGATCAAAGTTATGGGGCAATACATGCTGATCGCCCCTCCCCCCCTCGGCTCCCCCTCACAGGTAAGAAGAAGCTGTACATTGGAGCTCTGTTCCCCATGAGCGGTGGTTGGCCGGGGGGTCAGGCCTGCCTCCCCTCGGCCCAGATGGCCCTGGACCTGGTCAACAACCGGACTGACATCCTGCCGGACTACGAGCTGGAGCTCATCCACTACGACAGCATGGTGAGTCCAACCAGAGCAGGCCTACCCACACCGGTCCAACCAGAACAGACCAGATCAGACCAGGTCCAACCAGAACAAACCAGACCAGACCCGACCCGACCAGACCAGACCAGACCAGACCAGACCAGACCAGACCAGTCCAGACCAGACCGGACCAGTGCGGACCAGACCAGACCAGACCAGTCCAGACCAGACCGGACCAGACCAGACCAGACCAGGTCCAACCAGACAAGAAAAGACCAAACCAGACCAGTTCTAACCAGACTACACCTAACTAGACTAGACCACACCAGACCAGACCAGGTCTAACCCGACCAGACCAGACCAGACCAGACCAGGTCCAACCCCACTACACCTGACCAGTCTAGACTTGGCAATAATACAAAACCAGGTCTAACAAGACCAGACCAGCCCAGACTAGACTAGACCGGATCAGGTAGTGGTCCAGTAATCATGCAGTTACCAAGGCTGCTGAGTCACCCTTTTTGCGTTGTCTTTGGAAATGGGAGCCACAGTGTTCTGAATATAGCCACCCATGTCGCGCTCTCTCTCTCTCTCCCCCCCCCAGTGCGACCCTGGGGAGGCCACCAAGCTGCTGTACGACCTGCTCTACACGGAGCCCATCAAGATCGTGCTGATGCCGGGCTGCAGCGGCGTGTCCACCCTGGTGGCGGAGGCCGCGCGCATGTGGAACCTCATCGTGGTGAGGGCCCGCCCTCAGGTCCCCGCCTCGCCCCGGGCTCCCCGGGAGAGGAGGTCCCGTAACTCAATGGGACTTTTTTCCCTGGTTGAATAAAAAAAAAAAAAAAAAACGTGGCGAGAGGTGTTCTCTTAGGTCCTCATAGTGGTGAGTGCCCTCTCTCAGGTCCTCGGCGTGGCGAGGGGTGTTCTCTTAGGTCCTCATAGTGGTGAGTGCCCTCTGAGGGGTGAGTGGTGATGTCTGGGATAAGGCCCTCAAAGTGCATCACTGCTGATGACAGGAACAAAGCGAACAGGCTCATTAAAAAAACATGTTCCATCATTGGCCATAGCATGGAAACCATTGACCACATCGTTAAGAAGAAAAGGAGAA
>NC_044058.1:24297959-24300459 GCF_902167405.1 Gadus morhua | reverse complement strand
AGTTAGACGACGTTGTGATTCGGCGACGTCATGACGACGGCGATGCGTCCTTGATGCAGACCTCCCAGGAGTTCATCGCGGCTCTGATGTCCCGTCTCGGGGGGATGAACCCGGAGGACACGGGGGGCTTCCAGGAAGCCCCGCTGGCCTACGACGCGGTGTGGGCCCATGGCCCTGGCCCTCAACAAGACCGTGGCCCCCCTGAGGCGAAAGGGGCCGGCGCCTGGAGGACTTCAACTACAACAACCACGACATCACCTCCGAGATCTACCGGGCCCTCAACAGCAGCTCCTTCGAAGGGGTGTCGGTGAGACTCGGCCAGTGACCCCTCTTACCCTGTAATCCTAACTCCCTAACCCGCTCAGCCTATCCCCCTAAACCTCTACACCAGACCCCTTGTTTGCGAAGATCCACGTCGGGGGACTCAGACACATGACACAAATCTTTGTAGAGCTGCATTCATTTCTACTTCCACATTTCGTTAGCATGTACACAAGGGGGTACTATAGCGTTTCCATCCGATAATGTACATGAACCAACGAGCAAAAACAGAAACATTAAAAAAATGTTGACAAAGCACTATATCCCAGAGATAAAGAAGTTGCAAAATCAATTAAAATAGATTGCTGAAAAGTGGTTGGTGTGTCACCTGTGCGTGTTTGTGTTTGTTTGTGTGTGTGTGTGTGTGTGTGTAGGGTCATGTGGTCTTTGACGCTCAGGGTTCAAGGATGGCCATGACGCTTATTGAACAGCTCCAAGGTAATCAATCTACACTATCAGTTTCTCTGTCTGCTTGTGGAATAGAAAGATATGATTCAACTCTCTCTCTCTCTCTCTCTCTCTCTCTCTCTCTCTCTCTCTCTCTCTCCTCTCTCTCTCTCTCTCCCTCCCTCCCTCCCTCCCTCTCTCTCTCTCTCTCTCCTCTCTCTCCTCCTCGTCTCTCTACTCTCTCTATCTCTCTCTCCTCTCTTCTCTCTCTCTCTCTCTCTCTCTCTCTCTGTATCTCTATGTATTCCTCCCAAGGTGGCAGCTATAAAGCAGATGGTTGGTTACTATGACAGCTCACAGAGGAACCTTTCCTGGTTTGGGAACGACGTGTGGATTGGTAATGTTTTATAGATTTTGTATAATCATTAATTAATATCGGTCATTGTTCTAATGATCTATTTGTCTCTCTCCCCAATTCAATTCAATTGACCTCCCTTTCTCCCTCCTTCTCTCCCTCCCTCCCCCTCCCCATCCCTCCAGGGGCGGGACCACCAGCCGACAGGACTTGGTGATCGAGGAGTTCGCTTCCTGTCCCAGAAGCTGTTCTCGGTGGTTGCTGTGTTTGCTGGACTGGGCATCCTGCTGGGGTTCCTCTGCCTCTCCTTCAACATCTACAACGGAGCCGTGCGGTCAGTCGCCCTAGCCCTCTCTTTAGCACCACCAGCAGACGACGCCGGGAGAAAGATCAGCAGCACCGCCTCTATTTACCTTTACATTTACAGTCAGGGCATTTAGCAGACGCTTTTATCCAAAGCGACTTGCCTAAGTACTAACCCTAACCCTAACCCTAACCCTTTTATAAGAAAGTGACAAAATATATCTCTGTCGGCACAGTTAGGGTGTCCGTAGAAGTGCAAAGCACGAACAATTGCTAGGTTAACCCATTCCCCGTAAACAACAAAGACAGCTAGGATAAGATGCTAAATATCTAAGTACTATAACTCAATACGACAAACAATAAGTGTGTGCGTTAAGCGCTCCTCTTTAGCACCTGTGGCAGGTGTAGCCAGATATCACACACTGATCACACACAGATACCACACTCCTGTTAGCCTACAGGAAACACCACAGAGCCTCTTAGGAAAGAGGAGGCAGGCGCTAGGAGGGAGGAGGAGGTAGGATGGAGGAGTTAGGGGGGGAGTAGGTTAGGGCCAGCAGGTCGAGGACTGGTCTGGCGGGGGTCTGGGTGGTGGGTGGGGTGCTGACGGTCCCGTGTCCCCCCCCCAGATACATCCAGAACTCCCAGCCCTACCTCAACAACATGACGGCCGTGGGCTGCATGATGGCGCTGGCGGCCGTCTTCCCGCTGGGCATCGACGGACATCACATCCACCGCTCGCAGTTCCCCGTCGTATGCCAGGTAACCAGGGCGACGCCTAGCCTGGGGGTGTGGTTAACCAGGGGGTCAGGTAACCAGGGCGTCGCCTAGCCTGGGGGTGTGGTTAACCAGGGGGTCAGGTAACCAGGGCGACGCCTCACCTGGGGTGTGGTTAACCAGGGGGTCAGGTAACCAGGGCGACGCCTAACCTGGACTGTGGTTAACCAGGGGGTGCGGTTAACCAGGGGGTGTGGTTAACCAGGGGGTGTGGTTAACCAGGGTGTGTGGTTAACCAGGGGTTGGGATTAACCAGGGGGTGTGGTTAACCAGGGGATGTAGTTAACCAGGGGGTGTGGTTAACCAGGGGGTGTGGTTAACCAGGGGTTGGGATTAACCAGGGGGTGTGGTTAACCA
>NC_044058.1:24290459-24292959 GCF_902167405.1 Gadus morhua | reverse complement strand
GGGCAGGTAGCACAAGGTTTTTTCTGAGCTTGTTTTGGTGTTTTATACCTGGAGACACCTCACCGGTCACTCGCTACACAGACACTGCCCAGAGAAACACCACGACTAGGCCAGGGCACACCGGAGATGTGTGTGATTGCTATCTTTGACATTTGTCTGAAACTTTGTTGATTGTAGAGTTTTATTGTTCTGTAGTATGGATATCTGTTAGTCACAAAATGCTGTTTACTTTTGGAAAGTAATAGATTTTACCTACGGACAAATCAATGTATCGTTTTCCAATGTTTCGTTCCACTCCTTCTCCTGAGAGTGGAGTCTGATCTGTATGAGAAGACGGCAGAAGATCTGGTCTGGTTATCAATGGGTTAATATCGGGTTAAGATCTGGTTAACCTCTGGTTTAAACCTCTCTTTGGCGCAGCTTTTGGATTCAAAGCCTGGGATCAGATAATATTGTAATAATATTGATGTCTCAATACCGTTCGGATTGTGTTGGCATTTGAAAGGTTTTTTTATAAAGACGTTTTATAAAGAACTGAACAGTAGTAAGCCATGGTCCAAGTTGGAGCACATGTCAGAGTTCAGGCTGGACCATGTTCAGCCCAGCTCAACCCTGGTCAGCGCAGCTCACACCTTTCAACCTTCTGATTAAGCACAACCAGCCTTGGTCTAAAGGCCTCAGTATACTTCAAACTGAGTTGAACTTGTTCGCACAGGCTGTCGAACTGATGTCCAACACTGGGATCTGGACAGGGTACAATATAGTCACCGCAACGCGTGGGTTGTTTGTCTGATGACACGAGTCACGGTGAGACCAGATGCAATCGTCACATCGTACTGTTGACCAGATGCAGGCAGCGGTGTATTTGGGGGCCTGGGAGGAATGTGTGTTCAGTGCGGCTTAGCAGCCAATGGGATCGCAGCTAAATGAAGCGCTTCGATTTTGCAAACCTGCCATTTAGTCCATGCGAACCTGCTCATTTCTTTTTAAGTATATCCGGGCCTTAAACGCGAGTCTGTTCCTCTTCATCTTTTTATAGACCCCTAAACTATGGTTTGGTCCCACAACTGACAATCTCTGTACATGTGTGTCAACTCTGACAGGGAAAACTTTGTCTCTTGTCAACACCTAAATGTAATGAATAAATACATATATACAATAATATAAATATATACATGTATACTGTGCAATACAGCAATTATATGAGGATCTCTCTTTCCCTCTCTTTCTCTCTCTCTCTCTCTCTCTCTCTCTCTCTCTCTCTCTCTCTCTCTCTCTCTCTCTCTCTCTCTCTCTCTCTCTGTTTTTTCTGGGGTTTCCCTGAAATATAAAGCAATGATACCTGACGGCGATATTGACAGAAAAGGTCAAACTTTATTAGACTTTGTTAAACTATATTTCATAAAGCACTTTACTACAGAATCACATAATCTGATAGTTTGGACCACATGGAGCTCAGGGTTGGAGATAGAAGCCACACCATCTCTGTTCCATAGCTCATTTGAACCCTAATCCCTTAAACCCATACCCCATCTCACCCTAACCCCATAACCCCTTCACCTAACTCCTTACCCCATTTCACCCTTAACCTCCAACCCCTAACCCTCAACCCTAATCCATATCTCACCTTAACCATAACCGTAACCCCCTTACCCATATCTAAACTTAACCATAACCCATACCCCCTAGGCCATAGATCAAATTAAACACAACCCTATCTCCTCTTAACATCCAACCCCCCAACCCATACTTAACCCTACCCTTGACCAACATGTATGACCTGTTAGTTAATATTGCACATGCATAAAGGTATAGCTGGATCTCAACATATTTGTATTCACTGTATCTTCAAACTTTAAATGTTATAATACTTCAAATTATATGTATGCAAATATATGGTTCAATAAAGCTGTTGATTTTTCACTGGAGAACAGTCCTGTTATGTTATAATTATTATGACTATTATTGTTGTTTGTATTATCTTATATTATTATAAGTGTGGATCAAAACTCCCTTTTTAACGTGCCACTTTTGTTTTATACTTTTTCTCCACGCTAACACAGACACAATGTGTGTGGGTTTGTGTGTGTGCGTGTGTGTGTGTGTGTGTGTGTGTGTGTGTGTGTGTGTGTGTGTGTGTGTGTGTGTGTGTGTGTGTGTGTGTGTGTGTGTGCGACTGTGAGACAGGGGAATCCCCTGTGATGTCACTGATCTCAGACAGCAGGAATGTACTGCGTCAGGACCCAGATTGTGGCTGCGCCGAATCAACACTCATAACCCTTTTTGACGAATAAGCAACACTGGCTGGCTGCACCACACAACACACACACACACACACACACACACACACACACACACACACACACACACACACACACACACACACACACACACACACACACACACACACACACAAAAACACGCAAGCACAAAAGCTATTCAACCCCACACAGTTACACAAACCCACGGACACAAGCAGAGAATTAAACACAAACACAAA
>NC_044058.1:24225459-24285459 GCF_902167405.1 Gadus morhua | reverse complement strand
ACAACTTGTACAACCATTTTGCATGTAAAGACTTATGCAATGAACTAATGCCTAAATGTTTTGGTGGACTATTCAATAGAGACCTATTACAATACATTTTGATCAACATGACATAAGCAATATATAATGTAGGAAAGAGCAGAGAAATATACATAATCTTATGCAGGAATGTACCAAAGCATTTGCAAATTGTTCAAAGAAATGAGAAACTGCTTTTTTGATGTGCACAATTTACAGAATGATGTGATGTTGAACAGGTAGTTTTGAGAATTTCAATTCTGATCTGAGAACTGTACCAAAGCGACTGAGAAAAACAGTAATAAGGAAGATGTCAAATCTATGTATTGGTTGATGTACACACATACATATATATATATATATATATATATATATATATATATATATATATATATATATATATATATATATATATATATATATTACTGCTGTGACGTCATCTCTCTCTCTATATATATATATATATTATATATATATATATTTGATATATATATATTCTACTGCTGTGACGTCATCTCTCTCTCTATATATATATACATTTTATATATATATATATATATATATATAGAGAGAGAGAGAGAAAGAGAGAGAGAGAGAAAGATAGATAGATAGATAGATAGATAGATAGATAGATAGATAGATAGATAGATAGATAGATAGATAGATAGATAGATAGATAGATAGACAGAGAGAGAGAGAGAGAGAGAGAGAGAGAGAGAGAGAGAGAGAGAGAGAGAGAGAGAGAGAGAGAGAGAGAGAGAGAGAGAGAGAGAGAGAGAGAGAGACAGAGAGACAGAGAGACAGAGAGACAGACAGACAGACAGACAGACAGACAGACAGACAGACAGATAGATAGATAGATAGATAGATAGATAGATAGATAGATAGATATAAATAGTATATAACCAATGATAATCATTCATTGTAATTATAATGAATGAATTATTAAATGAATTATATAATTAAAATATCATATCCTTATATTTAATATTGGTAAAAATAGCATTTGATTTGATTTGCTTCTCGGTTATTGAATACAACCAAGTAATGTAGTTTTTAAGTGTCAAATGTTCATATTTCATGGCTCGTCACAGATCTCTGATCTGATCTGCCGCTGTGCTTCGTCATAACCCAGGTTGTGTTCATGGAGTGAGTTGCAGGATGGAGGAAACCGAGTCACGCGTGGCCAGCTCGTAGTAATCCAATACTATCAAGACTCATGTTATGACGCATTGACAACAGATTTACATTAAAATCTCAGATAAACGGCTAAATACAAGAGAAATGACAGACAAGCGCAGAAAATGAGAAAACAATATACAAATAATTCAAGGTTTTGTTTTTATTCGAAGGCAAAAGTTTAATTAATTAAATCGGAAATCACACAAATGTGAAGAGTTGAATAGTACTTTTCATTAGAAACAAGGTACGCCTTCTGTGGTCTGCCTTCCACATCCTGAAACAGAACTCGTCATCAATCTCATGTTTTACGCTTTATGTAAAACTATTAAATGAATGGTTGAAACTGGATGGAGAAAGAGAGAAATATCATTAGTCTTACCTCTGTGAGGGTGTTTAGCTGCACAGCTCTGTCAACAGAACCATACAATTCATTTAAAGATATGACCAGAAAATACAATAATACAAATAGAATGACGTTGTTACATCATACAATCCTACAGTAATTAATGATATACAACCAGAAAATTAATATAAATTCAAGTGCTGGTTGATGAAGGGTTTTCATTTGTCATTTAGTCAAGCTTTCATCCTCAAGGCTCTTCCCGGTCTCTGAGACACCAACCTTGGGTCTGAGGAAGTCTGAAGAACGCCGTCATTCCCTGACATGCGAATATCTCCTGGAAATCTTTAATCACGTCCTCAGGTACAACTTTCTCTCTACCTGCACAAGACAAAGTGGTCATGTAAATACTGTAGAGTAAGGTTTAGAGCTCTAACATTAAACCTGAATCTAACTGAATAGAGTCAGGTTTAGAGCTGTGATATTAAACCTACAACTAACTGTAGAGTAAGGTTTAACGCTCTAACTTCAAGCCTGATCTAACTTTGTATAGTAAGGTTTAGATCCCTAAATATAAACCTCAATCTAACTGTGTATAGTAAGGTTTAGATCCCTAAATATAAACCTCAATCTAACTGTGTAGAGTAAGGTTTAGATCCCTAAATATAAACCTCAATCTAACTGTGTAGAGTACGTTTTAGAGCCCTACATTTAAACCTCAATCTAACTGTGTAGAGTAAGGTTTAGAGCCCTACATTTAAACCTCAATCTGTAGAGTAAGGTTTAGAGCCCTACATTTAAACCTCAATCTAACTGTGTAGAGTAAGGTTTAGAGCCATAACATTAAAGCTGAAGTGAACTGTGTAGAGTAAGGTTTAGAGCCCTACATTTAAACCTCAATCTAACGGTGTAGAGTAAGGTTTAGAGCCCTACATTTAAACCTCAATCTAACTGTGTAGAGGAAGGTTTAGAGCCCTACATTTAAACCTCAATCTACCTGTGTAGAGTAAGGTTTAGAGCCCTACATTTAAACCTCAATCTAACTGTGTAGAGTAAGGATTAGAGCCCTACATTTAAACCTCAATCTAACTGTGTAGAGTAAGGTTTAGAGCCCTATATTTAAACCTCAATCTAACTGTGTAGAGTAAGGTTTAGAGCCCTACATTTAAACCATAATCTAACTGTGTAGAGTAAGGTTTAGAGCCCTACATTTAAACCTCAATCTAACTGTGTAGATTAAGGTTTAGAGCCCTACATTTAAACCTCAATCTAACTGTGTAGAGTAAGGTTTAGAGCCCTACATTTAAACCTCAATCAAACTGTGTAGAGTAAGGTTTAGAGCCCTACATTTAAACCTCAATCTAAGTGTGTAGAGTAAGGTTTAGAGCCATAACATTAAAGCTGAAGTGAACTGTGTAGAGTAAGGTTTAGAGCCCTACATTTAAACCTCAATCTAACGGTGTAGAGTAAGGTTTAGAGCCCTACATTTAAACCTCAATCTAACTGTGTAGAGTAAGGTTTAGAGCCCTACATTTAAACCTCAATTTACCTGTGTAGAGTAAGGTTTAGAGCCCTACATTTAAACCTCAATCTAACTGTGTAGAGTAAGGATTAGAGCCCTACATTTAAACTCAATCTAACTGTGTAGAGTAAGGTTTAGAGCCCTATATTTAAACCTCAATCTAACTGTGTAGAGTAAGGTTTAGAGCCCTACATTTAAACCTCAATCTAACTGTGTAGAGTAAGGTTTAGAGCCCTACATTTAAACCTCAATCTAAGTGTGTAGAGTAAGGTTTAGAGCCATAACATTAAAGCTGAAGTGAACTGTGTAGAGTAAGGTTTAGAGCCCTACATTTAAACCTCAATCTAACGGTGTAGAGTAAGGTTTAGAGACCTACATTAAAACCTCAATCTAACTGTGTAGAGTAAGGTTTAGAGCCCTACATTTAAACCTCAATCTACCTGTGTAGAGTAAGGTTTAGAGCCCTACATTTAAACCTCAATCTAACTGTGTAGAGTAAGGATTAGAGCCCTACATTTAAATGTCAATCTAACTGTGTAGAGTAAGGTTTAGAGCCCTACATTTAAACCATAATCTAACTGTGTAGAGTAAGGTTTAGAGCCCTACATTTAAACCTCAATCTAACTGTGTAGATTAAGGTTTAGAACCCTACATTTAAACCTCAATCTAACTGTGTAGAGTAAGGTTTAGAGCCCTACATTTAAACCTCAATCAAACTGTGTAGAGTAAGGTTTAGAGCCCTACATTTAAACCTCAATCTAAGTGTGTAGAGTAAGGTTTAGAGCCATAACATTAAAGCTGAAGTGAACTGTGTAGAGTAAGGTTTAGAGCCCTACATTTAAACCTCAATCTAACGGTGTAGAGTAAGGTTTAGAGCCCTACATTTAAACCTCAATCTAACTGTGTAGAGTAAGGTTTAGAGCCCTACATTTAAACCTCAATTTACCTGTGTAGAGTAAGGTTTAGAGCCCTACATTTAAACCTCAATCTAACTGTGTAGAGTAAGGATTAGAGCCCTACATTTAAACTCAATCTAACTGTGTAGAGTAAGGTTTAGAGCCCTATATTTAAACCTCAATCTAACTGTGTAGAGTAAGGTTTAGAGCCCTACATTTAAACCATAATCTAACTGTGTAGAGTAAGGTTTAGAGCCCTACATTTAAACCTCAATCTAACTGTGTAGAGTAAGGTTTAGAGCCCTACATTTAAACCTCAATCAAACTGTGTAGAGTAAGGTTTAGAGCCATAATATTAAAGCTGAAGTGAACTGTATAGAGTAAGGTTTAGAGCCCTACATTTAAACCTCAATCTAACTGTGTAGAGTAAGGTTTAGAGCCCTACATTTAAACCATAATCTAGCTGTGTAGAGTAAGGTTTAGAGCCCTATATTTAAACCTCAATCTAACTGTGTAGAGTAAGGTTTAGAGCCCTACATTTAAACCATAATCTAACTGTGTAGAGTAAGGTTTAGAGCCCTACATTTAAACCTCAATCTAACTGTGTAGATTAAGGTTTAGAGCCCTACATTTAAACCTCAATCTAACTGTGTAGAGTAAGGTTTAGAGCCCTACATTTAAACCTCAATCAAACTGTGTAGAGTAAGGTTTAGAGCCCTACATTTAAACCTCAATCTAAGTGTGTAGAGTAAGGTTTAGAGCCATAACATTAAAGCTGAAGTGAACTGTGTAGAGTAAGGTTTAGAGCCCTACATTTAAACCTCAATCTAACGGTGTAGAGTAAGGTTTAGAGCCCTACATTTAAACCTCAATCTAACTGTGTAGAGTAAGGTTTAGAGCCCTACATTTAAACCTCAATTTACCTGTGTAGAGTAAGGTTTAGAGCCCTACATTTAAACCTCAATCTAACTGTGTAGAGTAAGGATTAGAGCCCTACATTTAAACTCAATCTAACTGTGTAGAGTAAGGTTTAGAGCCCTATATTTAAACCTCAATCTAACTGTGTAGAGTAAGGTTTAGAGCCCTACATTTAAACCTCAATCTAACTGTGTAGAGTAAGGTTTAGAGCCCTACATTTAAACCTCAATCTAAGTGTGTAGAGTAAGGTTTAGAGCCATAACATTAAAGCTGAAGTGAACTGTGTAGAGTAAGGTTTAGAGCCCTACATTTAAACCTCAATCTAACGGTGTAGAGTAAGGTTTAGAGACCTACATTAAAACCTCAATCTAACTGTGTAGAGTAAGGTTTAGAGCCCTACATTTAAACCTCAATCTACCTGTGTAGAGTAAGGTTTAGAGCCCTACATTTAAACCTCAATCTAACTGTGTAGAGTAAGGATTAGAGCCCTACATTTAAATGTCAATCTAACTGTGTAGAGTAAGGTTTAGAGCCCTACATTTAAACCATAATCTAACTGTGTAGAGTAAGGTTTAGAGCCCTACATTTAAACCTCAATCTAACTGTGTAGATTAAGGTTTAGAACCCTACATTTAAACCTCAATCTAACTGTGTAGAGTAAGGTTTAGAGCCCTACATTTAAACCTCAATCAAACTGTGTAGAGTAAGGTTTAGAGCCCTACATTTAAACCTCAATCTAAGTGTGTAGAGTAAGGTTTAGAGCCATAACATTAAAGCTGAAGTGAACTGTGTAGAGTAAGGTTTAGAGCCCTACATTTAAACCTCAATCTAACGGTGTAGAGTAAGGTTTAGAGCCCTACATTTAAACCTCAATCTAACTGTGTAGAGTAAGGTTTAGAGCCCTACATTTAAACCTCAATTTACCTGTGTAGAGTAAGGTTTAGAGCCCTACATTTAAACCTCAATCTAACTGTGTAGAGTAAGGATTAGAGCCCTACATTTAAACTCAATCTAACTGTGTAGAGTAAGGTTTAGAGCCCTATATTTAAACCTCAATCTAACTGTGTAGAGTAAGGTTTAGAGCCCTACATTTAAACCATAATCTAACTGTGTAGAGTAAGGTTTAGAGCCCTACATTTAAACCTCAATCTAACTGTGTAGAGTAAGGTTTAGAGCCCTACATTTAAACCTCAATCAAACTGTGTAGAGTAAGGTTTAGAGCCATAATATTAAAGCTGAAGTGAACTGTATAGAGTAAGGTTTAGAGCCCTACATTTAAACCTCAATCTAACTGTGTAGAGTAAGGTTTAGAGCCCTACATTTAAACCATAATCTAGCTGTGTAGAGTAAGGTTTAGAGCCCTACATTTAAACCTCAATCTAACTGTGTAGAGTAAGGTTTAGAGTCCTACATTTAAACCTCAATCAAACTGTGTAGAGTAAGGTTTAGAGCCCTACATTTAAACCTCAATCTAACTGTGTAGAGTAAGGTTTAGAGCCCTACATTTAAACCTCAATCTAACTGTGTAGAGTAAGGTTTAGAGCCCTATATTTAAACCTCAATCTAACTGTGTAGAGTAAGGTTTAGAGCCCTACATGTAAACCTCAATCTAACTGTGTAGAGTAAGGTTTAGAGCCCTACATTTAAACCTCAATCTAACTGTGTAGAGTAAGGTTTAGAGCCCTACATTTAAACCTCAATCAAACTGTGTAGAGTAAGGTTTAGAGCCCTACATTTAAACCTCAATCTAAGTGTGTAGAGTAAGGTTTAGAGCCATAACATTAAAGCTGAAGTGAACTGTATAGAGTAAGGTTTAGAGCCCTACATTTAAACCTCAATCTAACTGTGTAGAGTAAGGTTTAGAGCCCTACATTTAAACCTCAATCAAACTGTGTAGAGTAAGGTTTAGAGCCCTACATTTAAACCTCAATCTAACTGTGTAGAGTAAGGTTTAGAGCCCTACATTTAAACCTCAATCTAACTGTGTAGAGTAAGGTTTAGAGCCCTACTTTTAAACCTCAATCTAACTGTGTAGAGTAAGGTTTAGAGCCCTCATTTAAACCTCAATCTAACTGTGTAGAGTAAGGTTTAGAGCCCTACATTTAAACCTCAATCTAACTGTGTAGAGTAAGGTTTAGAGCCATAACATTAAATCTGAAGTGAACTGTGTAGAGTAAGGTTTAGAGCCATAACATTAAAGCTGAAGTGAACTGTGTAGAGTAAGGTTTAGAGCCATAACATTAAAGCTGAAGTGAACTGTGTAGAGTAAGGTTTAGAGCCATAACATTAAAGCTGAAGGGAACTGTGTAGAGCAAGGTTTAGAGCCATAACATTAAAGCTGAAGTGAACTGTGTAGAGTAAGGTTTAGAGCCATAACATTAAAGCTGAAGTGAACTGTGTAGAGTAAGGTTTAGAGCCATAACATTAAATCTGAAGTGAACTGTGTAGAGTAAGGTTTAGAGCCATAACATTAAAGCTTAAGTGAACTGTGTAGAGTAAGGAGCGGAGCTCTGAGACGAACCATAGAGCATGTATCTGTTGAGCGCGGCCGGAGCCGGCTCTACTTCCTGCAGGACAATGCAGTCGGAGCAGTTGTGCTGCTCTCCGGCCCGGAGGAACGTCTGGCGCTGGGGCCTTCCTACCCCCCCCCCCCCACCAAACAACACCCTCAGATGAACATCTTTATCCTGCTTGTATCATAATGGACCACGTCTGTCATATTCATATCATCATCATATCATATATTACAATGTCTCTCAAGAATTGGGTTGGGAGTGTTTGCTGTGGTTGAGTCCACATTGAACACATTTAATGGTTTTTTGGTTCCTTCGATTTAGTTTAAGAACATCTGCTATATTATATCTATCCTCTTGTCAGATAATGTTTAACATATTGTATGATGATATATATCATATTGTATTATGATGTGTAAAATAGAGTAGGATAAAACATATAGAATTGTGGGATGTGCCATGTGTTGATTTTACCTTGTAGCTGCAGGTCATCTCGGCCTGAGAGGATGTTGTAGGTCCACGAAGCTCTCTTACAGTTCTGTCCTCTAGAGGGGTTACAGGAAGTACAGTTCAGTTCACCCCTCTCCTTCCCCTCATGAAGTACAGTTCAAGTTCCCTCTTTAGATATATATATATATATATATAATATATATTTTTAGTGTGCCAATGATTATGCTGCCCCGTGCCAGTGGTAGTGAATCTAAAGTTCAATGTGTGTGCCTGTGAGTGTGTGAGGTTTTGAATAGTGTGTGTGCATGTGTGTATGAGTGTGTGTGTGTGTATGTATATATGTGTGTGTATGTGTGTGTTTGCTGTGAGTGTGTGCATATCACATGCATATGTGTGCATGTGTTTGAGTCTGTGCTCAAAATTATGTGTACTTGTGTGTATGTGTGTGTGTGTGTGTGTGTGTGTGTGTGCGTGTGTGTGTGTGTGTGTGTGTGTGTGTGTGTGTGTGTGTGTGTGCGTGTGTGTGTGTGCCTGCGTGCATGTGTGTGTGTTTGCGTACATGCGCATGTCCCCATTCAGCAGTATGGTTTGGGGGACAGCGGTTGTCTGCATGGTGAACACGCTGCTGTCCATCATCCTGAACATCTGGAGCTCATCCTCCCCCCCACTCACAGCTGCTAAGAAATACCACCTCCCAAGGTACTTCACGCACACACACACACACACACACACACACACACACACACACACACACACACACACACACACACACACACACCTTAGCCTCAGTATATTATCCAACGTGGCTCATAGGGACAACAGACGCAAGGTCCAATTCAGGTCAGGTGAAAGGTGGAACAAAAAACCGAGATATCAGGCCAAGTGAATATATCTAGCTATTATATCCAAGTTGGAAAAAAAGGTATACATATATATGTACCTATTTTTCTACAAATATCTATCTATATATATACATATATATATATATATGTGTGTGCTGTTTGGTATGGGTTGTGTGTTATGTGGAGTGTGTCAAGAGTAGTAGGCTGTTGTCTGTTTGGTGAACGTCGTGTGGTCTGTGTGTTAGGTGGAGTGTGTTGATAGTGTTCAGTTGTCCGTAACTTGTGCGCGCATTGTATGCGTGTTGTGTGTGTTGTATGTGTGTTGTGTGTGTAGTCCTACCTCCTTTGGGTTGAGGCTGTCTGCGGACAAGGCGGTGTAGTTTGGGCAGGACTGGGAGACCGCGACCCACAAACTGTAGACGTAGAGCAGGAGGGAGGCCAGTTCTGTCGGCATGGTTACACCCTAGTCCAGATACTGGAAGAACTTGAAGCCGTTTGGAGTTCTGGTGGGTAAGTGCGTCATGACCACTCGACGTTTCCCCCCAGCGTAGGAAGTTACTGATTAACCCATCACTCTGTTGGAATCCAACCACCAATCATCCGGTATTCAGTCCTTTTGTCTTGGAAGGATCAAATAATGTAACCGATTCGGGTCGGACCAATTCTATCAATCGACTAATGTAAAATCCTGATTATAATAACCTGGTAATAAAGGAAAGTAAAATGGGGCGGAGGTGGGGGTCATATCCCGACTAGCTGCTCCACGTTACACACTGAATCAATAGTCTGATGAACCCAGATCTGGTAAACACACCAGACACCCACGCTGTCATTATGGTACAGCGCTCATTATATAATCTAATCATAATTATAAACTATTACTGTTTTCAAAATATTGTAATTGAATAACGTACTTGATATCATCAGTTTAGAAGAAAACATTTTTCTTCTCCCTTTGTGAGTTCAAGTGTGTCCTGGAGGGCAAGCGTGAAGGCATCAGCACATAGTGGTTCTACAGATTTAGTATTAATGGGATCGATTATACCAATAGAAACCAATAAACTCCCCTCCAAAATGAATAAAGCATTATTTTATTTGAAGAGAACAGAGAAGGACGACAGCAAGATTTGTCATCAATTGAAGAGAAAACACTTTATTTAGGGGAGAGTCGATGTACATATATGTATATGTATGTATACATATATAAATGTATAGGCTATAGTACATAACCAATGATCATCATTCATTGACATTTTAACGAATGAAATATAAGTAATAAAATCATAACCCAGGTTTGTTCCTGGAATGAGTTGCAGGATGGAGGAAACCGTGTGTGGCCAGCTCGCACTAATCCACTTATTGACTCATGTTCTGACGCATTGACAACAGATTAACGTTAAAATCTCAGATAAAAGGCAAAATACTAGATAGATGACAGAGACAACGTGCAGAAAATAAGGCAACAATATACAAATAATTCAAGGTTTTGTTTTTATTTGAAGGCAACAGTTTAATTAATTAAATCGGAAATCACTCATGTGAGGAGGTTTCTGTCTAAAAATTTTGGTCGAAATGTACTTTTCATTAGAAACAAGGTACATCTTCTGTTGTCTGCCTTCCACATCCTGAAACAGAACTCGTCATCAATCTCATGTTTTATTCTTTGTGTAAATCTATTGAATGAATGGTTGAAACTGGATGGAAAAAGAGAACATTATGATACGTCTTACCTCTGTGAGGGTGTTTAGCTGCACAGCTCTGTCAACAGAACCATACAATTATTTAAAGATGACCAGAAAATACAATAATACAACTATAATGGAGTTGTTAAATCTTACAATCCTACGCTAATACAATGATCGACAACCAGAAAATAAATATTAGTTCAAGTGCTGACTGATGAAGGGTTTTCATTAGTCATTTAGTCAAGCTTTCATCCTCAAGGGTCTTCCCGGTCTCCGAGACACCAACCTTGGGTCTGAGGAAGTCTGAAGAACGCCGTCATTCCTTGACATGCCAATATCTCCTGGAAATCTTTAATCACGTCGTCAGGTAGGACTTTCTTTCTACCTGCACAAGAAAAACTGCTCATATAAATACTGTAGTATAATAATAAATACAGTAGTATTATTCTGTAGTATAATAATACATATTCTAGTATAATAATAAGTACTATAGAATAATAAAAACGGTAGCATAATAAGTAGGGATCGACCGATACAGATTTTTTAGGGCCGATACGATACCGATATTTTTTCATCAGCCTTAGCCGATACGCCGATACCGATATTTAGAGCCGATACTACTTTTTTATTTTATTTTATTTATTTATTTTTTTGCTCCCTCAATCATAAAGATTACACTGATAACAAATGTTACAAGCCTCAATTTAAAAAAAGGAACATTTATTGAACTTCAATATAAAAAACTATATTTAACAAATAGTAAAAACAGGTGAGGTAGAACAAGTAAAAAAAAAAAAATTGGCGAAAAAAATATCGGCGAAAATCGGCCGCGTATCGGCCGATACGATACACGTAAAAAACGCGAATATCGGCCGACCAATATATCGGTCGATCCCTAATAATAAGCCATATAGTAAAAAAAAAAGGTGGTATGATCCAACGAACCGAAGAGCGTGTATACGTCGAGCGCGGCCGGTGCAGGCTCCGTTTCCTGCACGATGATGTAGTCGGAGTCGTTGTGCTGCGCTCCACCCCAGAAGAACGTCTGACGCTGGGGCCGTCCTACCCCCCCCCCCCCAACAAAAGCCTGTGATTAACATCCTGTTTGTATCATAATGGACCATGTTTAGCATGTTCATATCATCATCATATCACACCAGCAATGGGTCTCGATCCAGTGGGGGGTGGGTCGTTGCCTGACAAAGAACTCAAAAGCCAGAAAACTCTGAGAGTGTGTGCTGTGGTTGAGTCCACATTGAACACATTGAATCGTTTTTTTGGTTCCTCAGATTTAGTTGAAAGAACACCTGCTGTTTTGTATGTATCCTATTGTCAGATCATGTTTATCATATTGTATGATGATATACAGTATATCATATAATATTATGATGTGGACCATAAAGTATGTTAAAAGTATCGAACTGTATGATTTGCCATGTGTTATGATGATATTTTACCTTCTAGCTGCACGTCATTTCTGCCTGAGAGGACTTTGTAGGTCATTGAAGATCTCATGCAGTTGTTTCCACTAAGGGGGTTACAGGAAGTACAGTTCAGTTCAGCCCTCTAGACTCTAGAGTACAGGAAGAGCAGTTCAGTTCTCCCCTCTCCTTCCCCTCATAAAGTACAGTTCATGTATCCTCTTAAGATGACAGGAAGTACTGTCCAGAGTATTCTAAAGTTCAATTTGTGTGTGTGTGCACTGTGCATACTAGTGTGTGTGTGTGTGTGTGTGTGTGTGTGTGTGTGTGTGTGTGTGTGTGTGTGTGTGTGTGTGTGTGTGTGTGTGTGTGTGTGTGTGTGTGTGTGTTTGTCTGTATGTGGATGTGTGTATGAGTGTGTGTGTGTGTGTGTGTGTGTGTGTGTGTGTGTGTGTGTGTGTGCATGCATATCTGTGTGTGCGTATGTGTGTTTGGTGGGAGTGTGTGTATCTCACACACATAGGTATGCATGTGTATATGGTCAGTGTGTCTGCACTCAAATGTTTGTGTAACTCTGTGTGTGTGTGTGTGCCTGCGTGCATGTGTGTGTGTTTGCGTACATGCGAATGTCAACGTTCAGCAGTACGGTTTGGGGGACAGCGGTTGTCTGCATGGTGTACACGCCGCTGTCCATCATTCTGAACCATTGGAGCTCCTCCTCCCTCCCACTCACAGCTGCGGAGAAATACCACCTCCCACGGTACTTCACGCACACACACACACACACACACACACACACACACACACACACACACACACACATACACACACACACACATACACAAATAGGCAGACACAAACACCCGTTAGCCTCAGTGTATTAGCCAATGTGACTCATAAGGACAACAGACACAAGGTCCAATTCAGGTCAGGTGAAAGGTGGAACTAAAACTGAGATATCAGGCCAAGTCGATATATCTAGCTATTATATCCAAGTTAGAAAAAAGGTATATAAGTATCTAGCTATATATATACGGGGACAAATATATATATATATACCTTTTTTTATATAAATATATATATGGTGTGGGTTGTTTGGTATGGGTTGTGTGTTATGTGGAGTGTGTCAAGAGTAGTAGTCTGTTGTCTGTTTGGTGTACATCGTGTGGTCTGTGTGTTAGGTGGAGTGTGTTGATAGTGTTCAGTTGTCTGTATGTTGTGCGTGCGTTGTATGCGTGTTGTGTGTGTTGTATGTTTGTTGTGTGTGTATTCCTACCTCCTCTGGGTTGAGGCTGGCTGCGGACAAGGCGGTGTAGGTTGGGCAGGGCTGGGAGACCACGACCCACATACTGTAGACGTAG
Organism: Gadus morhua; assembly: GCF_902167405.1. Taxonomy (NCBI): domain Eukaryota; kingdom Metazoa; phylum Chordata; class Actinopteri; order Gadiformes; family Gadidae; genus Gadus; species Gadus morhua. The sequence continues at coordinate 24,272,311 of NC_044058.1, read as the reverse complement.
AGCAGGAGCGAGGCCAGATTTTTCGGCATGGTTACACCCTGGTCCAGATACTGGAAGGACTTGAAGTCGTTTGGAGTTCTGGTGGGTAAGTGTGTCATCATGACCACTGGATGTTTCCCCCCAGCGTAGGAAGTTACTGATTAACCCATCACTCTGTTGGAATCCAACCACCAATCATCCCGTATTCAGTCCTTTTGTCTTGGAAGGATCAAATAATGTAACCGATTCGGATCGGGCTCATTGGTCATTCCATCAATCGACTTATGTAAAACCCTGATTATAATAACCTGGTAATAAAGGAAAGTAAAATGGGGCGGAGGTGGGGGTCATATCCCGACTAGCTGCTCCACGTTACACACTGAATCAATTTTTTCTCTCTTTGTGAGTTAATGTGTGACCTGGATAAAACTGATTCCTGGAAGGCAAACTGCGTGAAGGCCTCCGCACATAGTGGTTCTTCAGATTTAGTATTTATGGGATCGATTACACCAATAGAAACCAATAAACTCCTCCAAAATGAATAAAGCATTATTTTATTTGAAGATAACACAAGGATGACAGCAAAATTTGTCAACAATTGAGGAGTAAACAATTTATTTTGCATTAGAAGTTTCTTATCCTCAAACCTGCAACTCATACAGAAGAGTACTTATCTACCAGCATACTATGGGGTTAGTTGTGGTTTAGTTGGACCACTAGTCAACTAGTTGTGTATTGATTGATTACTAGCTGACATGTTGTGGTTAATTAAGAGTTGCAGTTAATTAAGTTAACTAGTAGTTAACAAGTTGGGGCGTAGTTGACTAGCTGTCAACTACCCGTGGTTTAGTTAACTGGCTGTAGGACATCTCAGGAGTCTCCGCGCAGCACGGCCTCCAGCTCCCCAGACTCCGACAACTCCCTGACGATGTCAACCCCCCCCACCAGCTCCCCCTTGACATAGAGCTGGGGGTAGGTGGGCCAGTTGGAGAGGGTCTTCAGCCCCTGACGCACCTCCTCGTCTGACAGGATGTCAAAGGTGTCGTACTCCACACCCGCGCCGTTGAGGAGCTCCAGGATCTGTCGGCTGAAGCCACAGCGCGCCTCCTGCTTGTTCCCCTTCATGAAGAGCATCACGGGGCCAAGGTTGATCACCGCCTTCAGCCGATCCTCCAGGCTGAGGGACTTGGGACACGTGTTCTGCAGCTCCCCGGATTCTGCCAGCTCCTTGACAATGTCTACTCCCCCCACCAGCTCTCCGTAAAATCATAACCCAGGATTGTTCCTGGAAAGAGTTGCAGGATGCAGGAAACCGTGTGTGGCCAGCTCGCAGTAATCCACTTATTATCAAGACTCGTTATGATGTTATGACGCATTGACAACAGATTAACGTTAAAATCTCAGATAAAAGGCAAAATACTAGAGAGATGACAGAGTCAACGTGCAGAAAATAAGACAACAATATACAAATAATTCAAGGTTTTGTTTTTATTGGAAGGCAACAGTTTAATTAATTAAATCAGAAATCACTCATATGTGAGGAGTTTTCTATTTAAAAATGTTGGTCGAAATGTACTTTTCATTAGAAACAAGGTACGTCTTCTGTTGTCTGCCTTCCACATCCTGAAACAGAACTCGTCATCAATCTCATGTTTTATTCTTTGTGTAAATCTATTGAATGAATGATTAAAACTGGATGGAAGCAGAGAACATTATGATACGTCTTACCTCTGTGAGGGTGTTTAGCTGCACAGCTCTGTCAACAGAACCATACAATTATTTAAAGATATGACCAGAAAATACAATAATAAAACTATAACAAAGTTGTTAAATCATACAATCCTACACTAATACAATGATCGACAGCCAGAAAATAAATATTAGTTCAAGTGCTGACTGATGAAGGGTTTTCATTAGTCATTTAGTCAAGCTTTCATCCTCACGGGTCTTCCCGGTCTCCGAGACACCAACCTTGGGTCTGAGGAAGTCTGACAAACGCCGTCATTCCCTGACATGCAAATGTCTCCTGGAAATCTTTAATCACGTCGTCGGGTAGGACTTTCTTTCTACCTGCACAAGAAAAACTGCTCATATAAATACTGTAGTATAATAATAAATACAGTAGTATTATTCTGTAGTATAATAGTACATATTCTAGTATAATAATACCGGTAAGTACTATAGAATAATAAAAACGGTAGTATAATAAGCCATATAGTAAAAAAAAAGGTGGTATGATCCATACTGTAATACAATAACAGTGAGGGAGTAAGCTGTGGAGCTGTGGGACGAACCGTAGAGCATGTATTCGTCGAACGCGTCCGGGGCAGGCTCCGTTTCCTGCATGATGATGTAGTCTGAGTCGTTGTGCTGCGCTCCAACCCAGAGGAACGTCTGACGCTGGGGCCGTCCTACCCCCCCCCCCCCCAACAACAGCCCGTGATTAACATCCTGTTTGTATCATAATGGACCATGTTTAGCATGTTCATATCATCATCATATCACACCAGCAATGGGTCTCGATCCAGTGGGGGGTGGGTCGTTGCCTGACAAAGAACTCAAAAGCCAGAAAACTCTGAGAGTGTGTGCTGTGGTTGAGTCCACATTGAACACATTGAATCGTTTTTTTGGTTCCTCAGATTTAGTTGAAAGAACACCTGCTGTATTATATGTATCCTATTGTCAGATCATGTTTATCATATTGTATGATGATATACAGTATATCATATAATATTATGATGTGGACCATAAAGTATGTTAAAAGTATCGAACTGTATGATGTGCCATGTGTTATGATGATATTTTACCTTCTAGCTGCAGGCCATCTCTGCCTGAGAGGACTTGGTAGGTCATCGAAGATCTCATACAGTTGTTTCCACTAAGGGGGTTACAGGAAGTACAGTTCAGTTCAGCCCTCTAGACTCTAGAGTACAGGAAGAGCAGTTCAGTTCTCCCCTCTCCTTCCCCTCATAAAGTACAGTTCATGTATCCTCTTAAGATGACAGGAAGTACTGTCCAGAGTATTCTAAAGTTCAATTTGTGTGTGTGTGCATACTAGTGTGTGTGTGTGTGTGTGTGTGTGTGCGTGTGTATAGTGTGTGTTTGTCTGTATGTGCATGTGTGTATGAGTGTGTGTGTGTGTGTGTGTGTGTGTGTGTGCAGGCATATCTGTGTGCGTATGTGTGTTTGGTGGGAGTGTGTGTATCTCACACACATAGGTATGCATGTGTATATGTGTCTGCACTCAAATGTTTGCGTAACTTTGTGTGTGTGTGTGTGCCTGCGTGCATGTGTGTGTGTTTGCGTACATGCGAATGTCCCCGTTCAGCAGTATGGTTTGGGGGACAGCGGTTGTCTGCATGGTGTACACGCTGCTGTCCATCATCCTGAACCATTGGAGCTCCTCCTCCCTCCCACTCACAGCTGCGGAGAAATACCACCTCCCAAGGTACTTCACGCACACACACACACACACACACACACACACACACACACACACACACACACACAAATAGGCAGACACAAACACCCGTTAGCCTCAGTGTATTAGCCAATGTGACTCATAAGGACAACAGACACAAGGTCCAATACAGGTCAGGTGAAAGGTGGAACTAAAACTGAGATATCAGGCCAAGTCAATATATCTAGCTATTATATCCAAGTTAGAAAAAAGGTATATAAGTATCTATATATATATATGTATACCTTTTTTTCTATAAATATAGATATGGTGTGGGTTGTTTGGTATGGGTTGTGTGTTATGTGGAGTGTGTCAAGAGTAGTAGTCTGTTGTCTGTTTGGTGTACGTTGTGTGGTCTGTGTGTTAGGTGGAGTGTGTTGATAGTGTTCAGTTGTCTGTATGTTGTGCGTGCGTTGTATGCGTGTTGTATGTGTGTTGTGTGTGTTGTATGTGTGTTGTGTGTGTATTCCTACCTCCTCTAGGTTGAGGCTGGCTGCGGACAAGGCGGTGTAGGTTGGGCAGGGCTGGGAGACCACGACCCACATACTGTAGACGTAGAGCAGGAGCGAGGCCAGATTTTTCGGCATGGTTGCACCCTGGTCCAGATACTGGAAGGACTTGAAGCCGTTTGGAGTTCTGGTGGTTAAGTGTGTCATCATGACCACTGGATGTTTCCCCCCAGCGTAGGAAGTTACTGATTAACCCATCACTCTGTTGGAATCCAACCACCAATCATCAGTGATTCAGTCCTTTTCTGTCTTGGAAGGATCAAATAATGTAACCGATTCGGATCGGGCTCATTGGTCATTCCATCAATCGACTTATGTAAAACCCTGATTATAATAACCTGGTAATAAAGGAAAGTAAAATGGGGCGGAGGTGGGGGTCATATCCCGACTAGCTGTTCCACGTTACACACTGAATCAATTTTTTCTCCCTTTGTGAGTTAATGTGTGACCTGGATAAAACTGATTCCTGGAAGGCAAACTGCGTGAAGGCCTCCGCACATAGTGGTTCTTCAGATTTAGTATTTATGGGATCGATTACACCAATAGAAACCAATAAACTCCTCCAAAATGAATAAAGCATTATTTTATTTGAAGATAACACAAGGATGACAGCAAAATTTGTCAACAATTGAGGAGTAAACAATTTATTTTGCATTAGAAGTTTCTTATCCTCAAACCTGCAACTCATACAGAAGAGTACTTATCTACCAGCATACTATGGGGTTAGTTGTGGTTTAGTTGGACCACTAGTCAACTAGTTGTGTATTGATTGATTACTAGCTGACATGTTGTGGTTAATTAAGAGTTGCAGTTAATTAAGTTAACTAGTAGTTAACAAGTTGGGGCGTAGTTGACTAGCTGTCAACTACCCGTGGTTTAGTTAACTGGCTGTAGGACATCTCAGGAGTCTCCGCGCAGCACGGCCTCCAGCTCCCCAGACTCCGACAACTCCCTGACGATGTCAACCCCCCCCACCAGCTCCCCCTTGACATAGAGCTGGGGGTAGGTGGGCCAGTTGGAGAAGCTCTTCAGCCCCTGACGCACCTCCTCGTCTGACAGGATGTCAAAGGTGTCGTACTCCACACCCGCGCCGTTGAGGAGCTCCAGGATCTGTCGGCTGAAGCCACAGCGCGCCTCCTGCTTGTTCCCCTTCATGAAGAGCATCACGGGGCCAAGGTTGATCACCGCCTTCAGCCGATCCTCCAGGCTGAGGGACTTGGGACACGTGTTCTGCAGCTCCCCGGATTCTGCCAGCTCCTTGACAATGTCTACTCCCCCCACCAGCTCTCCGTTAGCGTATAGCTGGGGGTAGGTGGGCCAGTTGGAGTAGGTCTTCAGCCCCTGACGCACCTCATCGTCTGACAGGATGTCGAAGCTGCTGAACTGGATGCTGTGCTCCTTAAGCAGGCCGACTATGGTCCGGCTGAAGCCGCAGCGGGGTTCCTGGGGAGAGCCCTTCATGAAGAGCATGCACGGCGCCGCGCTGGTCAGCTCCTTCAGGCGCTCATTCAGATCCCGCCGGGGGGCTACCTCTCCCGTTGCCGGGCCGCCGGACACCGCTAGCCGCTGCACCTTCTTGCTCAGCTCGGGGGCATGGGCTCCGTCCAGACGGTCTACCTTCTCTCCTCCCTTGAAGAACAGAATGGTCGGAACGGAGGAGATTTCATATTTCTCTGACACCTCCGGAACCTCCTCCGCCTCCAGCGTGACGAAGGAGGAGGTAGTGTGCTCCTTGCTGAGCTCCGACATGACGTCGTTCATCATGGCGCACTGCGGGGCCCATGGCGCCTGGAAGTGGACGACTGTCAGACATCGTCCGGCTTTCTTTAATAACTCATCAAACTGAGACTGAGATGTGACTTGTTGTAGTTGCGCCATGTTCTTAATCGGTCACTCTACTACCGGAAGTTATTTGAACGCTTCCTGTTGTCCTGGTACGTCACGTCCTGCTATTACAGTTCCGGAAGCTGGAGTCAGAAATGTTGCGAGTCGTTGCGGAATAAACTATTGATTTAACGCTGGAGACGCTGCAAATTACTTTATCGTTCCAGGTAAAATTGACTATTAATAACATCTAGTATTGATGATGTTATTGATGAATGTATAACGTCATATTCTCTTAGCAGCATCTGCCAGCTAGTTTAATAAAACGGTTCTTAGCTTCCTGTTAGCCTCGCTTAGCTGCTAGAACAGATAAATAGGCCAACATAGTATTCATTATTGTTACTGTACTATTTAATGGACTCGTAAGTAAGGTTCTATGAACTGCTGTATGTATGTGCTATTTCATATTACTATTTGATGTTAACCGTTATGCCATTTACAACTAAGTTAAATGTGTGCCAAATCCACAGTTCTTCATTAGCAGGATAAAGTCCCTTCCTGTTCCCGTATTATTAAAATTAGGCTGATTTTATTTATGTAATTCGTAGCATGATCCTTGATCTATAGTCTTGCACTGCCGTATCTAAATGAAATGGACCCATTAAAACCCATTAATAAATGGTATGAGCTACACCTGTGTTTTCCTACTGTGAAAAGGATTTATCTCGTGGTTATCAAGTAATTGCCACGTTTGCTAGCTTATCATTGAATAAACTCTTTGCATAGTTGAATCCCAAGTGACCTCTGCTCTGTATTGCTCTGTCCTTCTATGATGAAGAGCTAGATACGTAGAAGAAGAAGGTGGTCATGGAAGAGCAGACTACGGAGATCGAGGTGACAGTGAAGACATTGGACTCCCAGAGCAGGAGTTACTCTGTCTCCGGCCAGGTAGGTTTGTGTGTGTGTGTGTGTGTGTGTGTGTGTGTGTGTGTGTGTGTGTGTGTGTGTGTGTGCGTGTCTGTGTCTGTGTCTGTGTCTGTGTGTCAGTCAGATGTTTGACCCAGTGTGCACTTTATGTTCAGCTGACTGTGAAGGAATTCAAGGAGCACATTGCGGTGTCGGTTGGCATCCCTGTGGATAAACAGAGACTCATCTACCAGGGCAGAGTTCTACAGGATGAGAGGACGCTGGCGGACTACAGTAAGACCTCAACCCTGTACAGTTGTATTGAATATATCTCATTTAAAAAAAAGTGTTTTGGGGGGAATGGTGAGAAACATACGATTTTACAAATTTTTCTCATCAATTGGGGACTTTTTTCAGTAACAGTGATAAAATGGCTTAGATTACTATGTTTACGATCATATAAGAAGAAATTACTGTGCGTGCGTGCGTGCGTGTGTGTGGGTGCTAGGGGGGGTGTGTGTGTGTGTGTGGTGTGTGTGTACAATACAACACAATTGTATTGTATTGTGTTGGACTGTATTATAGTACTTAACTGTGTAACAACTGCAGTAGCTGTTATCATTGCTGTAACACAGGTAATTGGTTAGCCTAGCGATTGTTGTACTTGCACTTGGTTCTATGAACATCCTTACTGTACCGACAGCGATATATTGTTGCACTTTTTATGACAAATATACTTATTGTAAGTCGCTTTGGATAAAAGCGTCTGCTAAATGCCCTGAATGTAAAATATAAATGTAAAACAAAAAAAATTGGTTTTGGGTTCAATGGCTCCGTAACAACAATGACCACAACTACAACGACCACTGTGAATCCTGATCCATTACTATTTGTCAGAAATATACGTTCCTCCTGGTCACTGTGTTCCGTCTTATTCAATAAAATCTAATAATAAATTACGCCATTGATCTTTCCAGATGTGTCGGGGAAGGTGATCCATCTGGTGGAGCGGGCCCCGCCCCCGGCCTCCCAGCCCGGGGCGGACTCTGGGTCGGGTTCAGCCGACGGCGGGACCTCCTCCGCCCCGCAGGGCCCACCCCAGGGCCCTCCCCAGGGCCCGCCGCACGACCGCAATGCCAACAGCTACGTCATGCTGGGCACCTTCAACCTGCCCGTCAACCTCATGGACCCCCAGCACATACAGGTAGGCTCGGACATACGACCCCGTCAGACTGGGAGAGAGGGGTGTTGAGACTGGGACGTACGACCCCGTCAGACTGGGAGAGAGGGGTGTTGAGACTGGGACGTACGACCCCGTCAGACTGGGAGAGAGGGGTGTTGAGACTGGGACGTACGACCCCGTCAGACTGGGAGAGAGGGTGTTGATACTGGGGACGTACGACCCCGTCAGACTGGGAGAGAGGGGTGTTGAGACTGGGAACGTACGACCCCGTCAGACTGGGAGAGAGGGGTGTTGAGACTGGGACGTACGACCCCGTCAGACTGGGAGAGAGGGGTGTTGAGACTCGGACGTACGAACCCGTCAGACTGGGAGAGAGGGGTGTTGAGACTGGGACGTACGACCCCGTCAGACTGGGAGAGAGGGGTGTTGAGACTGGGAACGTACGACCCCGTCAGACTGGGAGAGAGGGGTGTTGAGACTGGGACGTACGACCCCGTCAGACTGGGAGAGAGGGGTGTTGAGACTGGGACGTACGACCCCGTCAGACTCGAAGAGAGGGGTGTTGAAACTGGGATGTTTGACCCCGTCAGACTGGGATCTAGGACTGCGATATAGGCACGCTAAGGCCGGAATTTAGCACTGGTTAGACTGGGATGAATGACTGGTTAGAGTGGGATGTAGGTCTTGTTGGACTGCTTGTAAGACTGGGATGGTTGACTGGTTAGAGTGGGATGTAGGACTGGTATGGCTGATATGTAGGATTGGGATTTAGGACTGGTTAGGCTGGGATGGTTGACTGGTTAGACTGGGATGTAGGACTGGTTAGGCTGATATGTAGGATTTAGGACTAGTTAGGCTGGGATGTAGGACTAGGCTGCAACTCTCTGAGGACTGAATGTCCTCCTCTTCTCTCCGCTTCTTGTGGTGGTTATCCAGATGTCCGTTCAGCAGCTCATGTCAGGTCTAGGAGAGAACGCCAGGAACGCCAGAGTGACCACAAGCACTGGGGTGAGGAACCTGCTTTTGACTTGGAGGCGATACACACACTTGTTTGACCAAATTGTCCCTGGTTGGACAATCGCTGGAGCTCCTTTCATGAGGAAAAAAAGCGCTTGTTGATCCATTATTTTTGCGGGCAGGAGGGAATGCAGACTTGTGTATAACATTTTTGAGTTCTATATTGTGTTGGATACAACATTGACTAATGAAAATAGTGTTCAAGATTCGGTAGTATCTGCTTTGATAATCGTACGGTTTAATAGAATACAAGACATTTGAAACAGGAGGTCAAAGCGATCTTCCCAACTTTGAAATGGCAAATTTAAGGAAGAACTGCTAGTCATCGGTTTTTACAGCCCCATACCCTACATACTACCACATAGATCCATGCATAGAACATAGAAGTAAGTCATAAACTGTAATATAGCACCCAACCATTGACTGAGAACCCTGCCATAGAACGAAGAACCCCATCTTGTAGAACAGAACAGTTCTCTATGCTGGTTCGTTTTTTCTAACGTGCACTTGCTGGTTCCTCAGAATGGATCGATGAATGTCCACATCGACATGGACCAGTCAGTGCAGAGCGAGCCCAGGCTACGGCTCCTATTGGCCGAGAACCTGCTGAGGGATGCCAATGAACTCATCACGAGGATGGAGGTAAACCGTAACGTAGCTCAACAAAAAAAAACCATTAAAGCGCGGTCCTTTTGATAGCCTCCTGCTAACGGGCTGTCTACCTGTTCCCAGGGTCAACCAGCCAGCAGCTCTCACCCAGAGCCCCCTCCTTCTGCCGCTGCTCCTTCTGCCGCTGCTCCTGCGGCCGCGGCGCCGGCTGCAGCTCCTCCCGCTGCAGCTCCTCCTGCTGCCGCGGGTCCTCCTGCCCCGTCCTCCCCCTCCTCCACCCCGTCTCCCTCTGCCCAGCCCATGGACACCTCCCCTCCCTCCGGCACCCCCCCGCCCCAACCGTCAGCTCCTGGCCAATCAGAAGGCCCCACACCCCAAGCCGGGCCCAAGTAAGTGCCCTGCTGTACACCGTCATACTGCAATGGGATGATGTTGTGATCCTAAGCCCTCGTGTGTGTGTGTGTGTGTGTGTGTGTGTGTGTGTGTGTGTGTGTGTGTGTGTGTGTGTGTGTGTGTGTGTGTGTGTGTGTGTGTGTGTGTGTGTGTGTGTGTGTGTGTGTGTGTGTGTGTGTGTGTGTGTGTGTGTGTGTGTGGCAGCCACCCCAGCCCAGTGGAGCTGCTCCAGATGCTGGCGGAGCTCCGCAGGGTGGAGGAGCGACTGCAGCCGTTCATCCAGAGGGCTCACACCGTCCTGGAGAGCGCCACCTCCGCAGAGTACAGCAACACTGTGAGATCAGCCTCCGCTCCCTGTCTCACCACCCCTCCCCCGTGTCTAACTTCCCCTCCAACCTGTCTCACTTCCCCTCCGCCCTGTATGACGGGGAGGAGGGGAAGTCATACAGGTAGACAGCTCCTCCTGCCTGTGAAACAGCTCCTCCTGTCTCACTCCCCCTCCTCCCCTGTCTCACTCCCCCTCCTCCCCTGTCTCACTCCCCCTCCTCCCCTGTCTCACTCCCCATCCTCCCCTGTCTCACTTCTCCTCCTCCCCTGTCTCACTCCCCATCCTCCCCTGTCTCACTTCCCCTCCTCCCCCGTCTCACTTCCTCTCCTCCCTGTCTCTTGCCTGTCTTACTTCCTTGCCGCCCTCCGTCTCTTCCGGTCTCTGCTGTCTCTCTCCCCTTTCTCAAATCCGCCCTCCCTGTCTCACCTCCCTGTCTCCCCTCCCTGTCTCTCCTCCACCTGTCTCTCCTCCACCTGTCTGTCCTCTGCAGGAGCGGGAGGAGGACCAGCGCGTCCTCAACCTGGTGGGGGAGGCTCTCCGTCTCCTCGGTAACGCCCTGGTGGCCCTCAGCGACCTGCGCTGCAACCTGCTGAGTCCCGCCCCCCGCCACCTGCACGTGGTACGACCCATGTCTCACTACACCAACCCCGGCGCACTCCATCAGATTCCCCTGCAGGTGAGTTCCTGCGCTGCCGGACTAGATGTTTTGTCACAATGTGTAGAAATGGGTGTGTGTATCTTCTGTGTAACTAGTTATTCACGATACGTAGCGCTGAATGCGTGTTCATCCCGTGGTACTGAATGTGTGATCACAACGTGTAGCCCTGGATGTGTTCTCATGGTGTGGCGCCGTGGTACTCAACGTGTAGTACTTGACCTTCCTCCCAGATGAACATGGGCGCCACAGTGACGATGGCGGCCAACGGCGCTGACGGACAGGCCCCGCCCACACAGCCCACCGCCCAATCGGAGCAGGCCGGACCGGGACAGACGCCCTCGGCCAATCAGCATCCGGGCCCTGCCGGCCCCCGGGTCATCAGGGTCAACCACCAGGGGGTTCCCGTGGTGATGATGCAGATGAACCCTGATGGTAACACCCTGCTATACTCGAAATACTACTAACACTTGTACAATACCATACTAATACCAACGCACTACATTATCCATACTTTACCCATACTAATACTATTGAGTAGTTCATGTAATCCTACCTACTACCTATGTGTTAGTATTAACTAGTACCTGTATTCATACCATTTGTCTCCAGGGTCTGCTGTGAACCCCCCAACCGGACAGGCGGTTCCCGGGCAGCCAGGTCAGATTATGCGCTAACGATATGCACATTTTGTGTTAATAATAAGAATAGGGGAATGTTTATTCGAGATGCACCCTCCTTCTCTTTATGCTCTGTAGCTCTCTAGTGGGAGAGAGATGAAGGAGCCAATTCACTGATTTGTTTTCTTCAGTCTAGTGGTACCAAGTAGCATTAAGTCGATTATGTGAGGTTAAATAAAATTTGATTTGAATAGGTTAAATTCTGCATGTGTTCATACTGAATATGTGTCCATGTGTTCCCATTGAACATTTGATCAGGTCTTCATGTGTGTTCATACTAGTGAACGTGTGATGAGGTCTCCCTGTGTTCCACTAGTGAACGTGTGATCAGTTTTTCCTGCATTCATACTAGTGAACGTGTGATCATGTGTTCATACTAGTGAACGTGTGATCATGTGTTCATACTAGTGAACGTGTGATCATGTGTTCCACTGGTGAACGTGTGATCAGGTCTTCCTGTGTTCATTCTAATGAACGTGTGATCATGTGTTCATACTAGTGAACGTGTGATCAGGTCTTCATGTGTTCATACTAGTGAACGTGTGATCAGGTCACCCTATGTTCATACTAGTGAATGTGTGATCATGTGTATGAACACATGATCACACGTTCACTAGTATGAACTAGTGAACGTGTGTGATCATGTATTCACACTAGTGAACGTGTGATCATGTATTCACACTAGTGAACGTGTGTGATCATGTATTCATACTAGTGAACGTGTGATCATGTATTCACACTAGTGAACGTGTGGTCATGTATTCACACTAGTGAACGTGTGGTCATGTATTCACACTAGTGAATGTGTGATCAGGTCTTCCACCAGACTTCATGCGGAACCTGATGCAGCAGATCAGCCAGTATGCCGCTGCCGTGGCAACGAGCGCCGTGACCGGCCAACCGATCCCTGAAAACGTCACCCCCGCCGGCGCCGGCACCCCCACCACCGCCGACCCGACCGGCAGCCCCGCGCACCCTCAGCCCCACCCCCAACCTCAGCCCAGGGTGGTGTTCACCAGGCCCACCTTCACCCCGCCAGCACCCTCGCCTCCCTTCAGCGGTGGAACCTTCCACATGAGGCCCGGTGTTCCCGGACAGGTCAGAAGCCGCCGCCGCGTTATCACACTGTTACGGACTTTAGAGAGACCATATTATACTACTTTTCTGGTCTTCATTTATATTCTTATTAATGACCCCTATTGCGCAACCTGACACGAATCACAGCACAAAAAACGATGTAGATTTTCGGGAAACTCTTGCCACCCCAGACTGTGGCTGGGAATACGTCGAAATGCATGTACGTCATTATTTGACACTTTAGTATGGTTAAACATGACTATCAATCGTTATAACAACTTTTATAGGTCATAAAAGTCAGAAAAAGCATAATGGGTCCCCTTTAAGAACTCAGCAAGACCTACATTGTGATACCTTCTACACTATTAAAGACGGTAGTGTCTTAGTCAATGGAGTTTTACTGTAATGACGTTCTACAACGACATTGTCCTGATGTATGAATGACGGGACTATTGGGGGACTTTTATTTTCGTGGTTAAACTGAAGACTTTCTACCGTGAAGTAACGTTAAACGTTTTAAAAGTGAATGGTGACTCTTTACAGTGCCATCAGTACCATCAGTTTCCGTATGGAATAGTGTTGTGTTTAATGTTGTTGTAAGTCTTATTTTTACAACGTGTGTGTGTGTGTGTGTGTGTGTCGTAGCCGTTCAACCAGATGATGAATGACCTGGTGAGACCCCTCCTGGTGCCGGGGCAGACCGGTGAGTACCGGAAGACGTAACACTAGAATCGGACTCGATCATCGATTAACATTGCGGAGCACATATTCAATTGTAGACCATAGATGCGTTATGTATTACCGATTAGATGATCAATCATATTTAAGATTAATATTAGATTTTTTACAGATTATATATTATTTAATTTGAGGTAACAATATATTATTGATTAGATTGTAAATATTATGTATTCTTTTTAATATTATTTTAGATTAAGGATTGAGACAGATTATCACAGTTTATGGTTTTACACAGATTGTTACAGGTTAGAGAAAAATTCAGATTATTAGAAAGGAACGATATAGATTATTGATAAATGCAAATTGTAACTGATTAAAGATTACGATTTTTCTGTTTTTCTTCTCAACAGGAAACACGAGCACACACACCTCTTCGTCGTCGTCCTCCTCCTCCTCTTCTTTCTCCTTCTCCTCCTCCTCCTCTGGCCCAGCTGCCCCTCCCACCTCGGAGAATGGCGCTCCACACGGCCAATCACAGACGGGCAGCGGCCAGGCCCTGCCCCCAGACCTCAGCCAGCTGCTGGGCTCCCTGCTGGGGGGCGTGGCCGGGGCCTCGGCTCCGCCCATCACCATCACTTCCTCCTCCTCCTCATCTGGGGTTCCCGCCTTCATCCAGGGAGTCAACGACTTCTTGCAGCAGGTCTGCACCCTCTCTTCTCACCTCCTCTCCTCCCCTTTCCTCACCTCATCTCCTCTCCTCACCTCCTCGCCTCTCCTCACTTCCTCACCTCTCCTCACCTCCTCATCTCACCTCCTCTCCTCTCCTCTCCTCTCCTCTCCATCCCCAACTTCCCTATAGAAGAACACTGAGGATACATCGTAGGGCAGAACGGTTTGGGGAAATGATTGAATTGAATCGATTATTTTGACCAATATTGCGATTGCATTTTTTGCCGATTTTTCGGATATGTATTTTTTAAATTCCTTATGTTCTGTTTTACTCACTAAACAAGCAATAAATAATTCTATAGTATGACCAACACAACTTTGGAAGCAGTCAACATATAAACTGCTCTTTCCTTTAGGCCAAGCCTAATGTTGAGATGAATTGATGCATGATGTGGTATTATAACATCTTTATTTAACTATTGAATTGTAAAATAAAAATAAATGAGAATCTTGCTGATCTCCAGTCAGTAACAAATCCACAATTATAAAAAAAAATTGCGGTTTGCGTATCGCGTTCTATTACAACGTGATGTCGGTTAATTGGATTAAACGTTCAGCCCTACTATAGCGCACAGTCATGTTCATGGATACAGGTACTGCTCCTTTAACTCCTTTAACTGTTCCTGTCTGTCCAGGCCTCCCAGCCTGTGTTCACCGCCCCTCCTCCCCCTTCAGGTCCCCAGGGCCCCGCCCCCCCGGGCGCAGGCCCCGCCCCCCCAGGTGTGGCGGTGGACTCGGAGTTCTTCACGGGGATCGTGCGTGGGGTCCTGACCTCCATGATGGGCCCGCTGGGCCAGGGGCAGGGAGACACGGAGAGCATCGCCCAGTTCATCCAGAGGCTGTCCCAGTCCAGCAACCTGTTCACCTTCTCAGAGGAGACCTCTGGTGGGTACGCCGCACGGCTCGAGGCTGGCCCCAGAATGGGACCCTTTTATCATGACCATCTACTTCCTCTTGTCATATCGTTCTCGCCTAGTTTCCTCTTGTCGCATCGGTGCCGGTTAACAAAAACGTGGGCGTGTGACGGCTTCGCCAGATTCACCAAATATGTGAGGGTGGCTCCAAATGAAGAAGTTACTGGCACCAGTGCCCGCAGTAGAACATTTTAGTCTTGAGACCAGCATTATATATTCTAATTTAGGGGAAGGGAAACTCCAGATGGACGGATGGACGGAGTTGGTCCTGTAGACGTAACCAGCTGTCTGATTGGTCCTTTAGCTGTATCCTCCTCTCATCTGCTCCTCTCCTCTGCTCCTCACCTCTGCTCCTCTCCTCTCCTCTCCTCACCTCCTCTCCTCACCTTCTCTCCTCACCTCCTCCTCTCCTCTCCTCTCCTCTCCTCTCCTCTCCTCTCCTCACCTCCTCTTCTCTCCTCTCCTCACCTCTGCTCCTCACCACCTCACCTCTCCTCTCCTCTCCTCTCCTCACCTCCTCTCCTCTCCTCCTCTCCTCACCTCCTCTCCTCTCCTCACCTCCTCTCCTCTCCTCACCTCCTCTCCTCTCCATCCCCAACTTCCCTATAGAAGAATACTGAGGATACATCGTAGGGCAGAACGATCTGGGGAAATGATCGAATTGCGATTATTTTGACCAATATTGCGATTTTTGCCTGATTGGTCCTGTATACGTAACCAGCTGTCTGATTGGTCCTGTTGATGTAACCTGCTGTCTGATTGGCTCTGCAGGGTTCTTTGGGGAGCTGCTGACGCTGGTGTTCCAGAGCTTCAGTATGTCCGACCTGGTCCTGCTGCTCCACGGACAGCACCAGCCCCTGGGCCGCATCCAGCCGGAGCTGGCCCACTTCTTCACCCACAGCTACCTCAACGACCAGGAGCCCACCGACCACAACATCACTGTCAGTACCCCCCATACCCTAACACTACCTCCACAACATCACTGTCAGTACCCCCCATACCCTAACCCTACCTCCACGACGTCACTGTCAGTACCCCCCATACCCTAACCCTACCTCCACGACGTCACTGTCAGTACCCCCCATACCCTAACCCTACCTCCACGACGTCACTGTCAGTACCCTCCATACCCTAACCCTACCTCCACGACATCACTGTCAGTACCCCCCATACCCTAACCCTACCTCCACGACATCACTGTCAGTACCCCCCATACCCTAACCCTACCTCCACGACGTCACTGTCAGTACCCCCCATACCCTAACCCTACCTCCACGACATCACTGTCAGTACCCTCCATACCCTAACCCTACCTCTACGAACAGCCCACCGACTACAACATAACCGGGATTACCCTTATCCTAATCCTACCTTTGCCGTAGCTTTACCCACGGTGCTTTAACCGTTTTAGCTCCCTCTCACTCCGTTTGCATTCTGATATGTGGCTGCAGCCAGCCATAACACAAAAAGTGACCGACCCCGATGGGTGAAGTGGGGTCATTCATACCCTGGCCCCACCCTGATCCATACACTAATCTATACTCTCTCTCTCTCCCCTCCTGTCGGTCGGTTCAGGCCGCTGCGGACACTCTGGTGAATGAGCTGGAGGAATACATTACAGAGAGCTTTGTGAGTCCTCCCCGACATGCTGCCAACACCAGTCCGCTAACCAGTTAAACACCGGTCTGTGAACCAGTTAAACACCGGTCTGTGAACCAGTTAAACACCGGTCTGTGAACCAGTTAAACACCGGTCTGTGAACCAGTTAAACACCGGTCTGTGAACCAGTTAAACACCGGTCTGTGAACCAGTTCAACACCGGTCTGTGAACCAGTTAAACACCGGTCTGTGAACCAGTTCAACACCGGTCTGTGAACCAGTTAAACACCGGTCTGTGAACCAGTTCAACACCGGTCTGTGAACCAGTTAAACACCGCTCTGTGAACCAGTTAAACACCGGTCTGTGAACCAGTTAAACACTGCCGGACTGGGAGCTCAGTAAAAGGGCAATGGTTTACTAGTTTGTTGTCTAATTTGAAGAAGAATACAACAACTGCTATTGGATGTTCTCAGATAATACAGCGATTGCACAAAGCCCGGCTTGTACCGTTGAGGTTGTTGTGGTGGCGGCTTTGTTCAGTGTTCAATTCTTTGTGTCTAGAGAGAGTCCTCGGTCAGCGTGGTGGAAGGGGTGGACATCACCCAGACCAACATGTCCTGTTTCAGACAGCAGCTGGCCCGCATCGCCACGCACATCCTGCGCTGCACAGGTAACCCCCACCCTACCGGAACCCCACACCCTTCACCAAGACCGTAGAAAAGGGTCATTCTTCTGTGTGTCCGCCCGTGGCTCCTCCCCTCTGGGTTTGGGGCTCGGGTTCGAGGGGGGTGTCTGCAGCCTGGCGCTCACTAACGTCCGACCTAACGTTTGAACCGTCCACCGTCCAGACGAGAGCTTCGGCCCGCGGTTGCTCCAGATGTGTAACCAGGCGCTGTTCGAGTTCCTGGCTCTCAACCTCCACTGTCTCCAAGGAAACCAGGCCGCCTTAACATCCGTCATCAACCACAGAATAGTCAGTACTCTTGGGCAGCTTACACACAGTTGCTCCTTGACATCCATCACATAGTCTGTACCCGGCACCGAGTACACCTTTCCAGCAAGTAGACAGTACCCGGTGCATAGTCCTTGCCTACTTCCCCTTAACCGGAAAATAGTCAGTGCCAAGTACATG
Source organism: Gadus morhua (assembly GCF_902167405.1). Lineage (NCBI taxonomy): Eukaryota > Metazoa > Chordata > Actinopteri > Gadiformes > Gadidae > Gadus > Gadus morhua. The sequence continues at coordinate 24,254,635 of NC_044058.1, read as the reverse complement.
GTACAATACCGGTTACCTAGCACGTAGTCTGCCCCTCTTGCAGCATATATTAAGTACCTATTACAAAACACAGACTCAAAACATAATATATGCCATGTTATTTACCAATATAATATATACTGTATAACTATATTTGTTACCAGTGTGCTCAATAAAACTATCTCAGTTACCTGTAGCACCACTGCTGTGTGGATGTTTGTCGATCTAACACCCGACTGTCTGTGACCCGTGTTCAGAGGAGGATGTCCAGCGACATGAGCCCCAGTCTGGTCAACTGGATGACCTCCATGATGACCATGAGGCTACAGGTGGTGCTTGAGCATCTCCCCCTCACCTCGACCAACTTCCAGCAGTACATCATCCTGACCCAGGTACTAACCTCTCCAGTGTACCCGTGGTGGTGCTGCCCCACTACGTTTTTTTTTCCCGCGTGTCCCTCGACACAACCGCTGCTCGCTGCCACGGTCAACAACGCCGTGGATTGTGTCTCGTGACTCTTAAACTCTGGCTGTCGACCCAGGTTGACTTTGTGAACACGCCGTTTACCCGGTGCCAGTGTGTGTTGCGACCACCTGACCTCACCTGTCCTAACTCAACACCATTGACCGCCTTCCACAGGCGGAGCAGGCCAGCGATCCCCAAGGACCCGAGACCAAGCCTACTGAACCGGTAGGCACCTATTAGCACCGTGGGCACCTGGCGTACCTGTTGGCATCGTGGGTTCCTGTTGATGGCTCTACTGGTGGTTCTAGTGGGGGTTCCAGTGGTCTACTGGTGGTTCTAGTGGTGGTTCCACTGTTGGTTTCCGGGGGGTCCACTGGTTGTCCCGGTGGGAGCCCTTTGAGGCCGTGGCTGTGACACAGGGCTGTACATACGTACTGCGGTTGGGTTCTAGGGGGTCCTCTGAGGGTTCGAGTGGAGGGTGAAGCGCGTGTCTTTTGCTTCCAGAGCCAGGAGCCTCAGGACGCCGCCGCCGCCGCCGCGTCGGCTCCGCTGGCCAGCCGGACGTCGCCGACGGTGCTGCTCCAAACGTGGGCCGTGCCGCCTGAAACCAGGCCGTCTGAAACCAGGCCGTTGCCGTCGGAGACCAGGACGTCGCTAGGAGACAGGGGGGCTTGTGGGGGAACACCCCTTGGGGGCGCGGTGGTGACGTCATCGTCCTGGGCCGACGACGCAGAATCTGAATCCTGGGAGGCTACAGTACCCCCTGTGAGTACTGCCGCTAATGCTACTGCTACTGCCAGCTGTACACACTACCACTAATAATACTACTACTACTGCCAGCTGTAGACACTACCACTAATAATACTATTACTACCACTACTTATACTAATACTGCTGCCACAGGTACCACCTTCCACTAATACTACTAATACTACTGCCACCAGTACCAACTAACACTAATACTACTACGGCCATCGTACCAACTACCACTAATAATACTACTACTACCACTGCCAACTGTATAAACTACCTGTGTGTGTGTGTGTGTGTAGGAGTGGGTGCCTATCATCAGGTGTGACCTGCTGACTCAGAGGAAGGTCAAAGGTCAGCCTCCCCTATCTGACGCCTACCTGACCGGCATGCCGGCCAAACGCAGGAAGGTATGCTCTGTTACACCTAGATCTACGCTACATCTCTGTATGGCTTATATCTGTTAGACCTAGATCTACGCTACATCTCTGTATGGTTTATATCTGTTAGACCTAGATCTACGCTACATCTCTGTATGGTTTATATCTGTTAGACCTAGATCTACGCTACATCTCTGTATGGTTTATATCTGTTAGACCTAGATCTACGCTACATCTCTGTATGGTTTATATCTGTTAGACCTAGATCTACGCTACATCTCTGTATGGTTCATATCTGTTAGACCTAGATCTACGCTACATCTCTGTATGGTTTGTATCTGTTAGACCTAGATCTACGCTGCATCTCTGTATGGTTTATATCTGTTAGACCTAGATCTACGCTACATCTCTGTATGGTTTGTATCTGTTAGACCTAGATCTACGCTACATCTCTGTATGGTTTGTATCTGTTAGACCTAGATCTACGCTACATCTCTGTATGGTTTATATCTGTTAGACCTAGATCTACGCTACATCTCTGTATGGTTTGTATCTGTTAGACCTAGATCTACGCTACATCTATATGGCTTATATCTGTTAGACCTAGATCTACGCTACATCATTATATGCGTTTTATCTGTTACACCTAGATCTACGCTACATCATTATATGCGTTTTATCTGTTACACTTTGATCTACTCTAAATATGTGTTTATCTATAGTGGCTATGTATTCTGTGTGTGTATCTGTAGTATATATATATATATATATATATATATATATATATATATATATATATATATATATATATATATATATATATATATATATATATAAAATGTGTGTCTAGTAGGGTTGCCGCGGTATACTGTGTTACCGGTTTTACCGGTGTTGAGGCCAACACCGATACTTGGTGTTGCCGGCAACAGTTTTTTGAATAATATAATGCTAATTAAGAAAATTTTAATGTGTAGAATAGGCCACAGTTCTGCTCTGTGGGGAAGAGATTGGCGCGCTTCCTTACAAGACCGGTAACCATAGCAACGCCGGTAAACAAACCCCGCGAAGCCCAAACCCTACGAGAGCTCCCCACTCTACGGCCATCCGGAGGCGCACAGAGCTTTTGGCCGTGATATTATGATATATAAAATTATATTATACTATTAATAATATATATAATATATACGTCATAAGACGCCGGGAATTGGCACGCTGCCAGCCGCTGTCACCGAGTGTGAGAGGAGGGTTGACGGAGAAGATGACGGTTGACCTAGTTTCAAAGTTAATAGTTTATACCGGTAATACCGGTGTTGACACGAGCGAATTACTCTGTGTGAAAATGTCCACACCGCGGCAACCCTAGTGTGTGTGTGTGTGTGTGTGTGTGTGTGTGTGTGTGTGTGTGTGTGTGTGTGTGTGTGTGTGTGTGTGTGTGTGTGTGTGTGTGTGTGTGTGTGTGTGTGTGTGTCTGCATTTATGTCCATCTGTAGGCTGTGTATGTCTGTGTGTTTCTCAGTGTTAATAGTGTGTGTGTGGGGGTGTGTTTCCAGACAGGCCAGGCAGGGGGCGCCCTCCTCTCCCTCTCCGATGCGGTGAGCCAGGCTGCCCGGTCTGCCGGGGTGCGGCCCCTGAACCCCTCCGGCCTCCAGGAGGAGCTGGGCGGCCAGGAGCTCCAGGAGGCCTACTCAGACCAGGTAGGGTCCGGGACGGGGTTCCGCAACCTTCTCAACATGCAGTGCCAGTTTGACGTTTTCTCGTTAGTGAGTGTGCCTTAAGCAACAATATATTTAATATTAAGCTGAATTATGACACAGCGACCAAAGACATTTCCAGAAGACCTGGAATTGTATTATTTCCATATAGTCCACTATCACGCATTAACATTTTAAATGTTATTTTGGTTGTTATATTTGCTACATGGGCTTACAAATTATAATTACATATGTCCCATCTTAAATCACCACTTTCAGAAACTCTTTCAAAAACATATTTGCACGGTGAGAAATGTAAAGAACAAGAATAGATGAGAGTGTTGGAACCATCCACATCAATGTCTTTAAGACATGTACAGCTTTGCGAAACCATGTGAAGGCGATGCATACAGGCCACTTGCAACAATATTTTAAATATTTTTCTTCTCAATTTATCCCATTTCAGAACACTGCTTTCAGTAACTCATTTAATCATATTTGCACTGGGAGGAAATGCCCGAAGGCTGCGGTAAAAAACTCCCCTTTATCCAAAGCGACTTACATCGGTTAATACACACATTGACACACCGACGGCAGAGTCGACCATACAAGGCGACAGCCAGCTCGTCAGGAGAAGTTATGGTTAAGTGTCTTGCTAAGGGACACATCAACACTCTGGGAAGGAGCTGGGGATCGAACTAGCAACCTTTCAGTTACAAGACAACTGCTCTACCTCCTGAGCTAAGCCGATTATTTACCCAATCCAGAAGAAGGAACAAACTATACATCACATCGGCCTATCCCCAGTTGTGTAAATATCGGTGCGTTGCATCGGGGCCCAGACGCCGTCAGGGGCCCATGGAGGATGAAAAAAAACAAAAACAAAGGAGCTGTCCAGCACGGCATAGGCGAGCTAGGCGATCGCCTAGAGCGGAAAAATGTGTCGGGGGCGCCCTCTGGTGGCGGCCCTAATTAATTAATTAATTAAAATATACGAAACAAGGAAAATGAAACCACACATGTTCCCAAATTGAACGGACAAGGGAGGGGGCGGAGGATTCATTGTTAGGGCGCACTGAAACTGTAACCCCCCCCCCCTGCGCTGGGAAGTCCTGTCCAGGGCGCAATTTAATGTTGAATAGCCTAGGGCACCGAAACGGCCAGCGTTTCGGTGCCAAAGGTCAAATTTATAAACGGCTTCGATTTTATGTAACGAAACTGCCTCACCACAGTGTGACAGGGTTCAGTCTGAAGAGGCCATGGATATGAATGTTTTACTGCTGATGCGTTACTGATGAAGGGTTGTGGTGCTGCAGGTGAAGTCCGACCTTAAAAGACGTGTGGAGGACGACCCCGACTTCAACGCCCAGCAGTTCCCCAACGCACACCAAGCATTCTCTCCGGACTCCTAGCCTGCCTCCCATGAACCCCTGACCCCTCGATCAGCTGCATCCGCTCCTCATGACCCACATTTACTTCAATTTGTTTCCTTTTTGATGCAACTCTGGGCCGCTGTGGTAACCCAGCGCTAAACTACGCTAAGCTACACTGCTTCCTGCCTTCCTGTTTGTTGTAGCCAGGAGTCACTTTTTGGGTTTTCTGTGTTTTTGTCTTAGTCCAGTGACACTGGATGACTGAAGTTTTGTTGGACTTGCAGAACCAAAGTAATAAAGCTTGTTACAAAATTAGTTATTTTGGTTATGGGTCGTATTTTTGGGATGTTCAAATCTGTTAAAGGTTGGGTATGGGATTTGCAAAACACCAGCAGATTTTGAAAATACACAACTCAAATGTTCCTACCCACTCTCCTTCAACGCTGACTCTGACTCCACCCATTCCAAGTACATGGAAGCGCAATCATACACGTGCGAAAATGCGCGAGAGCTAGCAATTAGCTAGTTAGCTAGCTCCAGTAGCTACCGCAGGATAACAACAAACAGAAGCTTGCTCTGGGTCACAAACTTTGCGTACGTGCACGAATGGGTCACGCACAGGGAGAGGGGGAGTGCAGTACGACCGTTTGATTGACGTACTTACTGTCCAATGCCGCTCGGTGTTTATGGAAATCATTGGCTGGAGTTTTTCGAGCCCTGCCCGTTCCACAGATTATTGACTTGTTTAATTTTCATGTCAGTACTTCTAACTCAAAGGTAACTGGCTGTAAGTGGGTAATGATAAGGATTTCAAGTAATTTTGCAAAAATGGCCAAAAAAGAGAATTCCATACCCAACCTTTAAGTAGTCTATGTTGTAAAGTTGCTGAAAAGGTAAATGTAGGGTTTTAACTAGTGCTAAATTGAAGTTACTCTCATAATTAAACCTGCACTAAAACCTTTCTCATTTAACTAGGCAAATTGAAGACACTGATAAGCCCCTTCAAATAGACATATCTTTAGATGTATGTATTTGACTTGTATAGTTCAATTACCATGAAGTGTAAAAAAACAAATCTAAATTCACCTAAAAATGAATGGCAGGTTAGGCAATTCGGAGAAACCAACAGGTGAGCTATATTTTGTAGAATCAAACTGAAAAATTCACTCCCACTCCCCCAAAACACGTGACTTGCCTGCTAGCTTTCACAATAGGTCTGCCCAGAGAGGGTCTGCCCAATGAGAGAGAATCTCTAAATAGCTCTGGGACTGGAAGACTGGTCATGCGCAATGCGGCAGAGTCTGGTCAGGTAGAAGATAGACAGATAAGCCTTTTGTGGTAAGGCCAGAATAAACAACCACCAGAAATCCTTGTGATGTAAATAAAATGTCATAATTACTTTCAAATAAATAGCCTACACTTGAACATGCACTTAATTGCACTTATATATGAATTTGATATTTACGATTGTATAGCATTCTGTTGGTAGAAAAAAAAGATCAGAATTATTTGAGGCCAACCTAAAAGGGGTAATGGAACCCACCACAAACCAGGTTTCCTGTTGAATCACACAAGGCAGAAGTCCAGGTGCACTTTGTTCCTCATCTGAGACAACCAACCACACACTGGACCAAACAAACCGAGATCTTAACACTTGTGGTATTCATTGAAGAACAAAATATTGTCAATATCCACATTTTAATTTTTCCGTTTCGTTGGAGAAGAGGAAGGATGTTATGCTTGTGAAATTAGACAATGGACGACGAGTTGCTTTACACAACAATTGTGTTCGGGACCAACCACGTTTCTCCCTGCGGTACGTCTTTATGTTAACACCCTATTTTTGACTTAAAGAAAATCCTCACTTAGTTCAGTTTCCAATTATAATCTGAAAATGTATTTCCACAGACTCAAAAGTCATAAAGGATGAGATTAAAAAGGAGCCGTTGGAGAACCTGGATCTGACCACGTCAGGTAGGTGGGGTGGGTTGGGTAGGTGGGGGTCGGGTACATGCTGAAGGTGGGGTGAGGCAGGTAGCTGTAGTACTGATGGACCCGAGATTAGGGTCAGGTACATGGCTGGGTTGGATAGGTAGGTAGGTAGGGAAGAGTACTTCGGTAAGGGTTGGTAGTTGGGGGTGAGGTAGGTCGGGCCAAGTGGCGTCACTAGGCTGTTTTATTCGGGGCTAAAGCCCCGGATATTATTTAATTAGCCACAAATATAAAAATGTTGATATAAATAATAAATAAGTATTGGTATATTTACTGGTAACTATAGAATGCATTAATTCAGTTCAGTCTAGAAGTGATGACAGGATCCTGGTCACTAATGGTAGTTAGTTATTTAGAAAAAAACATTGACATCTCAAAATAAAGTAGCCTAGTCTTTCTAGATAATCCTTCTGGCAAGAGAATAAACAGTTTAAAAACATAACCAGACTGTTTACCTCCTCAAGTGCATTAACCTATCCTATCCCCAGTCATATATTTATGCAATAGATCACGACAGGCTGTGGTATGTGCTCATTATACCACTGTATAATGAGCACATACCACCGGCCCTCCGCTGCGCGTCGGGGCCGGACAACGCCCCTTCACAGTGGTATAATGAGCACATACCACAGCCTGTCGTGATCTATTGCTTAGGTAAGGTCTGTCTCACTTGTATTACTGTACTCTGTTCTCTGAAATAACTTGAATGGAACTTTAGATGTTTGGGGATGAGCAGCAGAGCAGTCAGTTAGGTATTGAAAGCTATAATAAATGGCGTATTTTGTTTTTTTAGGTCAAGCATTATGATAAAATTTGGATCCACAATATGGCATACAAAAAAATGGCATTTTCATTTTCCCGGATGTTCATGAAACCTAGAAACGCCCCTGGTGTGGTCAACTACGTTGGGTAGAATGAGCCCTTTATATATCTTGGGAGTGTGGGACCTCTTCCACAAAGCTTGCCATGTTGCACCAACATGTTTCTACCATAGCCAGACTAACATCTCTAGAGAGTATATGCTTCATTATTTGAATCCTAATAGAAACATTACTTGTAAGTTATGACCTACGTATAGTATCAAAGACTAAATGACTTTGAAGGGTATTCAGTTGAGTGCAATCGGCAACCTTACCCCTAGATGCTTCTTAATCCTCCACACTGCGTGTTTTATCAATATATTTATGCAACTTTTTCTTCTCTCCTTAGCAAACAGGTCACAGCATCCAGCAAACAGGACACAGTTACTGCCGTTGATTGCTTCAGTCTTTTTGGGGCTCCTCTCTCTCCTCCTGCTCTCCGCGATCATCTATCTGCTCTTACACTGTCAGTCACTACATAGTTTACCCTCTATACTTCACTAGTACTGAGTACTGTGTATATATATGTATATATATATAATATTACAATCCTTCCTCAGCAAGAGGCGCTCAAAGTGAAATGGTGAGACGAGTAGAAGACTTGAAGAGAGAACGAGATGCTCTCAACTGGACTCTTAACGTCATAACTGCAATGGAAGTCTTTCAAGTCAAAGAATACTGCCCGCAAAAAGGTATTCGCAAACATATCACAAGATAGATAATTGGAAGAAAGATTTGGAATAATTTAGAAAGTCAGTCAAATACTGAAAAAAAAAATTAAATATATATATTGTTATGTTTACCATAATACTATATTTGTGAACTGTAATATTCTATATCGATAGCCTAATAGCATAATTGCCTCAGTAAAATTTTAAGGTTCATCTTGCATTTAGCGTCATAAGGCCGAAGTCAAATAGATAACTTTGGTAGATAGTGATTAAGGAATGTAAAAAGCACTCTGATTGGCTTAGAACATAGCCAATGAGGTACAGTGAATCAACAGCGTTAGGAGAGTAGAGTTAGATTAAATATCGCTATTTGGCCAAATTATGACTTTGGCTATTATTCTATGAGGCTAACGATATTATGTTGAATGTGCAAAAATATATATTTTATACTAGTGTTTAGGCCATTTAACGATATTATTTTGTATAGTGTGTATACCAATGTTTTATATAATTCTGTAGCGCCAGGGCTATGTTTGTAGTATTGTTAATACCACTGCCATTGGTTGCTGATGTGTTCCCAGCATGCTTTGCATTAAAAAGGTTTGAGAGTCCCAACGGTGGGGGGGACGGTTAGTGATTTCGGTTAGTCAATGTCAGGTGCTTGGTTAAGTTAAAGGGAAACTTCACCCATTTCCATTAATTTTTGTATCGTTAGAAACCCACTCATATTTTTGAATGGTCGTGCATCATTCCCTTATTTTCTGGAGAGACTGGAGAGATCCGTATCGATCTCCAACACTTCCTGTTTAAGATGACGCAATATGACGATTTTTGCCTAGAAGTAAATAGGAAGTGTAAGAGGGGAGGATTCTCGTAAGACTACAACCACTAGTCCCACCCCTCTATAGGGGGTGGGACCCACTGACGCTACAGACCTATTATTCTGTGGAGAAACAGCACCTTGAATATTTATTACAGCGTTTCTACAGCTCGATGCGGTTTCGAAATGACTCCGTCTTTACGGAGATATCCCTGAACCGCATAAAACGAAATCGGATTGTTTTCACCCGTTTCGGCTCCGTGTGGACGGGGCCTGAGTGTTCGTGTGTTCGCCATATATAAGGCGCTCCGGATTATAAGGCGCACTGTCGTTTTTTGAGAACATTAAAAGCTTTTAAGTGCGCCTTATAGTGCTGAAAATACGGTAATTCACCGAGTTCACCAACTAATACTCTTCACTAGAAATGTTGTGTGAAATGATTTTCAAGCAGTCTTGCGGTATCAGCTTGGTATATGGAACAGCGAGGTGTCCGATAGGCGGAGATCTAGATCAGCGGGAGTGGCCAGCAAAGCTGTGCATCGTGGTGCAGGGTGGGAGTTGTTGTCTTCAAGCACCAAAAACTCACTTTCTGCCTTTTCTCGGTCAAGACGGCACCAAATTAGAATTGTATTTTATTATTCGACTACATATAGGACCCAATTTCAATACATATTCATGCCTCCACCGGTGAAATGCTCCTTTAAGTCTAGGTGTACTCTTGTGGCGATACAATAAATTCACTGAAAGAATAAATTCACTGAAAGAATATCACGCCTCTAGTTTCGCCACATTGGTGTCAGAAGTGGGATATTCTAAAAATAAATTCCGCTTACAAAGCTGGCGATGTCAAGAAGCTGTATATGTATATCGCGAAGAAACTTCCCACCCTGGCCAGACCCAACACTGGCCAGGGTGGGACAGTGGGTTGATAGCCAGGCATGGACCCCCCAACAAGCTGTCTCTGCCTGGTCCGTGGAAACCAAGACCTACTTCTCAGAGTGGGCCTACTTGGCACGGCGTGATTGGCCTTCTCTACAGGGTCTGGTGTGCGCCAGGCTGGGGGAGAGATGTGTGGCAGTTACTGGACGTTCCCATGCCCCTTTGCAGCAATACCAAGTGGGGGCCCCCATGGAGCGGGTTGGGGTGAACATCCTGGGCCCATTCCCCACCACAGACAGCGGGAACAGTTACGTCCTCGTGGCCATGGACTATTTTTAAGTGGCCAGAGGCGTACGCGATCCTCGACAAGAGTACGATGACCACAACCGAGCGCCTGGTGTGTGAGATGTTCTGTCGGTTTGGGGCACCTTAGGAACTGCACAGCGATCAGGGGCGGAACTTTGAGGCTAAAGTCTTTGCTGAGGTGTGCAAACACATGGGGGTAAGCAAGACCAGGACGACGCCCCTCCTTCCCCAGAGCGACGGGCTAGTGGAGAGATTCAACCGGACGTTTGCCACGCAACCGGCTATCGTCACCTCACGACACTAGCGAGACTGGAACCGCCACCTACCCCTTGTCCTGTGGGCTTATCGCTCAGCGGTGCAAGAGAGCACGGGGTGCACACCATGCTCGGCAAAGCGCTGCGGACGCCTGTGGACATAGCCTTTGGCGCCCCCCCTGACACTGTTCTCCCAAAGATACCGGTCTTTGAGTACCTGCGGGACATTCAGCAGCATCTGGCAGAGGCCCACGAGTTTGCCAGGCAGCGTCAGGAACAGGTGGGGGCACGACAAAGGCAGGGATATGACCTCCGTTGCCAGGGCCACTCCTTCGTGCCCCACACCCGTGGGAGAGGGTGTGGGTCTACAATCCAACTCGGAAAAAGGGGGTCTCCCCAAACTGACGGCCAGTGGGTGGGGCCCTGTGAGGTGCCGGAACAACTTTACGATGTGGTGTATCAGGTGAAGATGTGTGCCCGTGGGCGGGTGGTGGTGTTACACAGAGACCGCTTGGCACCCTACCGCCCCCTAAAGGCCAGACTTTCTGACACCAACCCAGCTTTCCCAGCACGGCTCAACTCACACGAGTTGAGGCTACTCAAACAGACAGTGGGGGGTTGGGGCATGCGACCCCACGGGCTCACAGGCGGCAGCCTCCCTGTCGGTATTAGGACTTTGTGTGCTGAGGACAGGCGACATGCTTGTTGGGGCAATGTAGCGCCATGGCTATGTTCGTTGTATTGTTTATACCACTGCTGTTGGTTGCTGATGTGTTACCAGCATGCTTTGCTTTAAAAAGGTTTGAGAGTCCCAACGGTGGGGGGGACGGTTAGTGATTTTGGTTAGTCAATGTCAGGTTTTTAAGTCTTGGTTTACTCTTGTAGCGGTACAATAAAGTCACTGTAATAACAGTGTTTCCCCTACCATTGTTCAGGCCTGGCGGGCCGCCAGGCCAACGAGCGCCCCCGCCAGGCCAACAACCGGCCAAAAAAAAAAAAAAAATTTAAAAAGAGAATTTTTTTTTTTTTTTTTTTAATTAAAAAAAAAAAAAAAAAAAATGCGGTGTTGCGCGTGCGCAGATGATGCCCCATCATAACGGACAATCTGACAGCATTAAGTAATATCATCATTAGCATGGCACCACCAAAAAAACGTAAAAGGGATGAAGGACAAAAAGGTATTTCAAGGTTCTTCCTAAACACGGTGCCAAACGAGAGTACAGGTGGGGAAGAAGGGCGAGTGACAGGTGTGGAGGAACAAGTCAGAGGGGCAGAGGGAGGAGATCATTATCTCCTCCCAACACTTGTCAGTGTTGAATCATTATCAACCTGTGATGGCTAAGCAAGTGTTTTATATGGAAATAACCAACAAATACTCTAGCATCCCGTGAAAAATGTATAACAAATCACACTATCAGCTCTTACCACCGGGCCTAAAAAAAATTCTAGGGGAAACACTGAATAATATCCCGCCTCTGCTTTTGACATTCGCCACAATTCTTTAGTGTGTAAGCCGTGCCAGAAGGGTTGGGTTTCTTTCGGATCCAGCTGTTATTTATTTTCCAACGAGTGGAAGTCGTGGAGCGAAAGTCGGGACTATTGCCGACAGTTTCAAGCCCAGTTGGTGGTTATCCAAACACAGGAGGAGCAGGTAGGAACTCCAAGTCTCCAACACGTCATAACTCCCTACTATTTACATCAACACGTCTTATATTTCCACTAACCTATGACCGTTGGGCCCGGGAAGACTTCTGGACAGGAATTTGATTATAGCTACTAAATATCCCCAAATAACTAGATAACTCAGAAGTCAAGAAGTCTTGGGCTAATGTAGGCCTATGACATAAACGAGTACTGTTTAACAGTTACACTGTGAAACATGCTCGCAATGAGAGCATAATTGTATGATGTTTCTCAATAGGAGTTCATCGCTAACCATACCGTGACCTATAAAGATAATCGTGGTTACTGGACTGGAGGGAAATGGCAGGCGGGAAACCGGGGGACCTGGGACGACGGAAGCGAAATCACAACAACGTAGGTTACTCTCATATTAAGTTTGTGATATTAAGTGTGTACCAGTGCCATAAGGTGTGTAGTCCTATTATTATCAGGTGTGTGCACTAATACTAGCAGGTTCTTAGTCCTATTAGAAGTTACAGGTGTATAGGTGACAGTCTAAGTAGTAACAGGTGTGCATAGTACTAAAAGATTTGTATTACTACTAATAGGTGTATGTGTTCCAGGTACTGGGTGGACAGGTCTCCCACCAGGATTGGCTGTATCAATTCTCTTAAAAGGACAGACCTGCTGGCCAGCTGGAGATTAGTCAGCTGCTTCGAAAACCACCGCTTCATCTGTGAGAGCCCAGTTTTGATGAAGGCATTCTAGGAACGTTTTTTTTCACCCTGTGGTACGTGAAGGTACAGCAGGTTATACGTGAATAGTGTCGCTTTGTGCATTCATTGTGTTATCGATTGTCATTTTTCATTAATGTGTGTTTGCTAAATAAATAAACCAATTACCATGACCTTCCTGCAGTAATAATTATGTAGTTGGCATTCCTTCCTCAGCATTTATCTATGTATTTAACCATTCACATGAGGTGGTTCTCAAAAGGTTTTGGACGAGAAATTCTGTTGGGGGGGTTAGACGACTGTGGCTGTGGTGTCAAGCAGCCACTGGGCCCATAGTGGCCCTCTTTTTTTCTCGGCTCATGATAGGCCTCTGATCTTTGTAAGCCCCAAACAAAACATCACATTGTCTTGGGCCGATTGGGGGGCCCATCAAGCCAATATATATTAAAAATATATATTTTTACTGCTGCTCATGATAGGACCCCCGATCGTCGTAGGCCCTGGGGCTTCAGCCCAGGTAAGGCTGTGCATTAAGGCGGCCTTGGATGTAGATAACACAACATAACTCTATAGACAGAGATATCTCTAAACCTATCAAAGTGACTTGATTAATTAAGTAGCCATGGCCAACCAAGTTATTTTTTCAACCTTTCCACTTTTTTTAATAATATTCTTATAATCTAAATGATTTCTTCGATTTGAATTTTGGTGCAAGTTTACATAAAGTTTTTCGGATGGGAGTATTCCTTTATGGTAAACACGCCCGATTCTTCCGAGCAAAAAACATCTAAAACACGTTGACCATCTGGGTGTATATATATATATATATATATATATATATATATATATATATATATATATTCAGTGAATATTTTTTATTTTGAGGCAAAGAGATACGTTTATAATATTATGACATGTTAATTGAACAATGCACAGTGAACAGTCTTTCAATAAATTCCTGAAGGATGGACTGAAACAAACGACTGCTGACCCCGTCTTCTACTCTCTGGACTCCTTGCTCCTCTTCTTCCTGGGAGGAGCAGCGGCTTGGGCTTCCTCCTTAGTCTGCTCCTCCTCTATTATCGTCTCCTCCTTCTCCTTCTTCTTCCTCTTGGGATGCGCAGCAGCTCGGGCCTCCTCCTGAGTCCGATCCTCCTCTACGCTCCTCTCCTCCTCATCCATGTTGGTCTCCTCTTCTTCCTTCTTCCTCCTCTTCTTCTTTGTCTTGGGTTTTGGAGGACATTCCTCTTCCGTCTCCTTTTCTCCCCGGCAGGATTTTCTCTTCTTTTTCTTAACGGGTTGTTCTTCTAAGGAACACTCTGGTGTCTTCACGGCAGCCTCCATCAATTCCAACTCTTCCTCCCCTCTCTTCCTCCTCCTCCTTTCCTCCTGGGGTGAGGAGTGTGCCTCCTCTTCTAGATTACCTTTCTTTTGCTTCTTCTTCTCCTCCTGAGGCCCCTCAATTATCTCCTTCTGGGGTGAGGAGTCCTTCTCTTCTGGATCAGCTTTCTTCTTCTTCTTCTTCTTCTTTTTCTCCTGAGGCACCTCACTTATCTTATTCTGGTTAGGGGAGTCGTCCTCCTCTTCTAGATCAGCTTTCTTTTTCTTCTTCTTTTTCTCCTGAGGCACCTCACTTATCTCCTTCTGGGGTGGGGAGTCGTCCTCCTCTTCTAGATCAGCTTTCTTCTTCTTTTTCTTCTTTTTCTCCTGAGGGACCTCACTTATCTCCTCCTGGGCTGGTGAGTCGTCCTTTTCTAGATCAGCTTTCTTATTTTTCTTTTTCTTCTTCTTCTTCTGAGGGACCTCACTTATCTCTTCCTGGGATTTTGCAGTCGATTGGTCGACAGGTGGGCTTTTCTCTTGTTGGTTGTTTGGCAGTTGATTTTTCTTGCCATATTTGGCCATGTATTCTGCTTCCTGTTTTTCCAGTCTGGCCAGCTTGGCGCTCATTCCGAAGCCGTGCCGTGCCCCCCTGTGCCAGAGAGATAAGAGGGTGGTCATGGGAAGTGTAACAAAGGTGGTCATGGGAAGTGTAGTCTTTAACCACAAAGCAGGGAATAGACAAAGTGGGTAGTAGAGTATATATACATAGTCAGTGTACTGCACTGTTAATATCTGTTTCGAGGTGACGGCGCCTGCCTCTGTATTAGCCAATTATAATTGTAAACCGCAGGAAATCTTTTCCCCGATTGGTCAGGGGACGCCATCTTGCTCAGGGGTTGTTTGGTTTCAAAGGTTGCTCTCTTCTGTTTTCTGCTCCCTCGCTTTTTAAGATTCTCAAATCTCACCTACAGCACCTTTATTATAATAATGAAAATAAAGTGTGACTTGTATTCATCTATAATATAGAATATAATAATAAAATATAGAAGTGTTACTTGTGAGCAGTGCGTCCTCCACAAGCCTTCATCAGGTCAGCGTCGGAAAGCCTGTTGAGAAAATACACATTATAGCTGGTAATACATGTAAATACAAATGCTCATACTGCTAGTAAATAGCTCTGGAGTGTGTGTGGATTAGGGCTGGTTTAAGCAGCCTCACCTGGCCCGAGTCAGACTGATTACTCTGGGGCTGGATGAGGCTGCACACCTGTTGTGCATTCAATTTGCATAGGTTAAGCCAGCCCATCCCCACACGAAGGGAAAACGCAGATATTTCCACACGGTTTGGCCTCTCATTTACACGAAAACGCAGTTTTTATCACCGAAAACGATCATTTCTAAAAACTCTGGCCAAATTGGAGATTTCTGAAAACGCCGGTTATGTGTTGTCGTGTCAATGGGGGGAAACGGGGTTTCAGGTTCTGAAGCGTCACATTATGCGCCAGGAAATGCTTAACGTCATATGAGCGCCCTATGTTTACAGTTTGTTTGTTACAGGAAGACGCTCGTGTTATTCGTTGTTGATTCTGATTGGCTTGCATGGCTTTATCCTTCTCCCTACACTGCCGCCCATAGGTTTGGCATAGTTATAATGGCGCTCAACGGCGTATTTATGTGTTTTGATGTAAACGACCACTTTTTTGAAAAAGATGTTGTGTGCACAATGTTATTTTTGAAAACGGGGGGGGGGGGGGGGGGGGGAAATATTCGTTTCTATAAATACCCTGCTCATATAAACGTGGCCTCAGGAGATCTTGGCCATGGCAGCATTCAAGTTACACATGTTATGTGTGTATCATTGACCTCCAAACTCTGCAATAAACCAGTTTACACATCACCACCGTGATGCCCTGGTCAACGGGACGAGCCCAGTGAAGCCACCGGGGCTGAGGGTGGCGTGTGACAGGGACCCTGAGACTTCACCGTACTGTCTCCGTACCTGGTCATAGAGGACAGGTCCATGCGGTCGTCGTCCTCCGAGCTGCTGCTGCTGCTGCTCGAGTCGCTGCTCTGAGGGTCCGGCGGCGCCTCCCCCGACAACAGGGTCCCCGCCTGGGACACAAACACTTCGTCACGCTGGTCCCCGACGGGTTGGTGGTGCATGCAGATGGGTGTGAGGAGCGGTGAGCGAGGGGGCTACTTTTGCGAGACGCTACCTTGACGAAGCAGCCGTACATCTTGTCCTTGGACAGTGCTGCTTTCCTGGGTTTCTTGTTGGAGACGCTCCCCTCCGTCTCCACAGTGGTCTTCACCTCCACCCCATTCTGGACAAGACCAAATTCTGGTTAGATTGTAAAACGACCAGAATATAACAGAACCATCTTTCACTCAGATTATAAACTATAAAATGATAGCTGATTATCTATGCACGAATTATAAACAGATAATACCCGCTTGGTTGTAAACCATGAGATTATACTTGATCATATTATATTATTAACCTGCTCAAATTGTATAGATTATAGCCTCCCTGGTCAGATTATACTGGGTCAGGTGATGGCCTACCTGGCCAGACTCCACCTGCAGGCTAGAGGAAGCCTTGTTGAAGACGTGGTCCCACCAATGGAAGGTGAACTCTTCTGCCTTCTTGTGTCCAATCTGGAACATAAAGTAACAATTAGCACACACACACACACACACACACACACACACACACACACACACACACACACACACACACACACACACACACACACACACACACACACACACACACACACACACACACACACACACACACAAAACCTACCCCTTCTTTGTTACACTTCACTTTGACTCGGATGGCTTCTGAAATACCGTCCTCATCCCGCCCTAGTCCTTTTCCTGCGGCAGTCAGATGCACAGACACACATTGTACACCTAGTTAAACGTTTTTATACAATAACTCAACTGCTGTCTACTACTACTGCCATAAAAATGTACTTCCTTTTGTAATGTTAATGTAAAACAGTCAATACATAAAGGTGTACTCCATCTTGTCAGTACAGTCACCTCAGGGGTTGACACTAACGGTTGCCCGCTTGCCCGGGGCAAGTAAAAAAAATGTTTGGGCAAGTTGAGATTTTTTCTGGTTGCCCGAACGGGCAAGTGGATTTTGGGTGGATGTTAATATAAAAGCCATTTATTCAAATGTTTTTAGAAACAGAAACATACAAGAAACTTAAAAGTTAAAAAGACATATCTTTGCTACTACCTCTGACATTTAGTCATGCACATTTGCATAAAATCATGCAGGTCTACATATAACTTGGCGATAGCTTTAATAGGTTGGAACGGTGGACTGAAATCACTTCATGGCACGATGTGAGCGCTCGATAAATAAGTAAACAAAGAGAAGTTTGTTATTTTTTATGTGCTGAAGCTAACATTCAGCTTCAGTCTGAGCTAGGAGAATTTTTCTGAGCCCCCCCAAAACCAGGCCGGGTGCCTGGCAAAAAGAGGCCCGTTCACGATTCTGATTATAATTTGGGCAAGTGAACATTACATTCGGGCAAGTTGAACCTGACCTGTACTTGCCCGATGGGCAAGTGCTTTTGAAACCTTAGTGTCAACCCCTGCACCTGGTCCTATAGTAGTTACTATAAAACATAATAACCTGGTTCCTACTGGAATTATTATAAAACAATCTAATAGTCAGTAAATTCCTTACCTTCTGCCCAACCGTATCGAGCGAGCTGCTGCTCTGCGAATTTCATCCCTCGACTTTTCTCTGGTAGGCTGTCGGCCATCTGTGATGTTTTGCGGTTCTCTCACACAGCTCAGAATGACCTTTCATTAAACATAGAAAGTACTTTAAGAAACGGCACCGCTTTTCAGTATGCCACTGCCAAATATTTGAAATCTCTAATCTTTGATGCCAATCTTCATAAGCACAGCAAAATAAAAGTACATAAATCCATTAGACAAGTATTTAGCTCACAAATACACGCACACGACATATAAACATGACTATTAGGCCTACAAGGGGGTTGATTTACTCAGTGCTGATGTTTAGATGATTATAATGCGTTCAGCGTGTGATTTCTTTGTGCATGCATGCATGTTTGTGCATGTCCCGTTGCCTCTAGTCCCGTATGTAGTTCATAAACCCCCGTGATTACCAAATATATTAGAGTTATACATTGTAGTGCTACCCTCTGATCTGGTCAGAATTACGAAGAAGTTTATAAAAAACGTAACATTACCTCTTTACCTTAAAATGTCTTTCTTCTTGTCACATGCCACGAGTGTGTAATAACAACGACCATGCCATTGGTAGTATGGTACAATATAAATGATGTACTAGCGTGGTTTAATATTAATGTATATATCTATATCTACATATATATGCGGTATAATAACAAGAGCCACCAGTTCACTGTAGCCATGTGGGTCTTCAGTGGAAATACACAACACCGGAAGCACTCCCACCACTTACTCTCAAAGTTTGCTATGAAATTGTGTTTTATATATTAACTAAAGTTCAGAAAAGATAATTACACTTAACTAGTCAGTTTAGTAAAAAGAAAACAAGGGAGACAAATAAATCAACAAAATAAATCAAAATAAAAATACTTGATAACTTCCGGGTCGTGTTTGGCGCGAAAATGGATGTAGGACTTTAACCTCAAGCCAGCGAAATGCTGAGTTGACACACCTTATCGGTCTAAGGATTTACTAAATCCAAACACAAAGGTGAGCTAATACATACGTATTTACTTTAGAAGTTCATACTGGTTTCCTTAATTGGTATCCAGTGCCGACAGCCTGCAGGAATGTCCCGGGTGCTAAACTGTATCGTGGCCGTGTGTCCGGACGGGGGCATCGGCTATAAAGGAGATCTCCCGTGGCACCCCACTAGACTCAACAACGAGTTCAAACATTTCCGCCGGTTGACGGTAACGAGGACTCCTGGTGCGGAGGACAAGCAGAACGTGGTCATCATGGGCCGAAAGACTTGGAACTCCATCCCGGAGAAGAACCGACCGCTTAACGACAGAATAAACATCGTTCTGAGTCGGCAGCTGGAGGCCCCGCCGTCTGGAGCTCACCACCTGGCCCGGGACCTGCCCTCTGCCCTCCGCCTCCTGGACGGCCCGGAGGGTCTGCTGGCAGACCAGGTGTGGTTGATTGGCGGCAGCTCTATGTACTCGGAGGTGATGGAGACCCCGTGCCCCCGGAGGTTGTTCGTCACGCGGATCCTAAAGCAGTTCCCGAGTGACACGTTCTTCCCTGACATCAGCCCGGCCCAGTTCCGGCTGCTGCCAGAGTATCCTGGGGTGTCGTCGGAGCTGCAGGAGGAGAACGGCATCCAGTACCGGTTCCAGGTGTACCAGAGTCTCGATCCATGAGCCTATCAATGGCCAGGCCTGTCGCAGTCGAGGACCCGCGGGTCCCAATAGCGACCCGCTGGTGTCATGATGGAGCTCTGGATGTTGCGTCGTCGTGATTTGATTTGATCACTGTACGGATAAGGTGTCTCTCGTATAAGTGTGTGGATAAGTCGATTTAAACCTTAGATTTTCTGATGACTACAGCAGATGGCGCTAGAGTACAATCGTTTTCATTATTGTGAAACTAGTAAACTATAATTTTCTCCGTGATCAATTATGTCATCAGTAGCCTATCTTGTAATGTCATTTTATTCTGAGTATAATTAGACTCATCTTCTTGGTGGGTCTATTATTAAATTATAGACAATTTGTGAGTAGGCCTTCTAGGAACATTGTCATACATGGCATATTTAAAATATGTCCTACTTAACTAGAAGAATACCGAGTGATTTGGTAAGATTTATAATTAGCACTACGACTACAGCCATTCCTACATTTGATCTCACATGTCATCCTTGGCCAATGTTTGGTTCAATTGATCAATAAACTCTTTCAATAAACCCTTTCAAGTTTGTTCTATCGTTCAGCGTTTTGTGAAAACGGCAATACTTTGTAAACACTAACTGTGGAGAGATAATTATATGTATTTAAGTACTGTTGTCGCACTTTTACCCGCTCCTACAGCCTCCTCTCCTCCCTACCTTCCCTATCCAGACTCCTACCTCTACCTTCCTTCTCCTACCTCCAATACCACCCCCCTCACATCTCCTCCGACTTCCCCTCATCCCTCCCTATTCTCCGGTTTTCCAGTGGTGTCGTGGCTGGGAGGACCCCTCCCCCTTTGATGCTCTGCACCGTTAGAAACTCATCGCTCTGTTGCATAATACGGCACAAAACTTGCATTAGTGAAACAACTGACGGAACTTTTCGGCGTGCAAGGTGAGTTGAGATCTATACAGCTTTGATCTGTCTTGTTTTTTTAACACTATCACAAAAGATAAGAGTACATATTGCAAAGATGGACAGGTAAACGCAGCGAACTATTGGATGTGTTGTTTTCTGTCCTAATGGCGCAAATCCCGGCATGTGCAACACGGTAAACAAATGGGTGACTTAAATGTTTGTATATTGTCAATGTTGTCAGCACTATGAATAAGCACCTATTTGAAGAATATTATATGAAATGGTTTTGGAAACAGCTGCTCTAACGCTTATTCGGAAATATTAATTGGCCGTTGACTCTGCACATCTGTTTGGTTCTTTTGGTTGGATGAAATGTGTCGCCTCAAGCAGTCTGGCGCACGGACACATTCGTACAAAAACATGACACACGCACGATCTTTTGACTTAAAATAAAAAATACCAGTTGCTGCTTTGCAGTGTATCGTATCATTATGACTTGTTTCATGAAATCAAACTATTTAAATCTTTATTTTTCGTGTTTGATATTTAAGAGGACTTGTAAGTGTTTTTGTAGGCGGGTTGTATTCAGACTCAGTGACTAATCGGGCATCACTGCAGGGCATATTATATATCATATATGATGCAGAGATATTGGCAAGAATAGGCTACCTTTTATTTGCAGATGACGCCTTATTGTGAAAGTGTCTCAGAGGACAGTAATGTGATTTCCACCTTGTTGTCTCTATGTTATAGAGTCTGTGGTCAGTCGTTTTTATGATGTTTTCCTAGTATCCTCATTGTCTCCATAAAGCCCAGACTAGCCTTGTTCTAGGGCAAGGCTCTCAAACTCTTGGCCCGGGGGCCAATTGTGGCCCGCGGGATGATATTTTGTGGCCCCCTACTTGACATCAAAGTTTAGTGTTAGTGCGGCCTGCGCGTTGTTGTCAAACGCACATTTTTGCTGAGTGGCTTGCCACCCTTTTTTTCTCACTTGTGATAGGGTGACCAGATGTCCCGGTTTTGCCGGGACAGTTCCAATTTGAGTTGCGTGTCCTGAGTCCCGACAAAAGCCAAAGGACGCTAAAATGTCCTGGTTTCCACCAATCACTATGAAATGTCCCCTGTTGTCAGCGATTACTTAGCCAACGTGATTCAGATTACAGCCCGATCATTAATTTAGATTGGGCCTTTAGTCCAATAGGTCCTTTAGTCCTCTAGGGCCTTTAGTCCTCTAGGTCCTTTACTCCAATAGGTCCTTTAGTCCAATAGGTCCTTTAGTCCAATAGGTCCTTTAGTCCAATAGGTCCTTTAGTCCAATAGGTCCTTTAGTCCAATAGGTCCTTTACTCCAATAGGTCCTTTAGTCCAATAGGTCCTTTAGTCCAATAGGTCCTTTAGTCCAATAGGTCCTTTACTCCAATAGGTCCTTTAGTCCAATAGGTCCTTTAGTCCAATAGGTCCTTTAGTCCAATAGGTCCTTTACTCCAATAGGTCCTTTAGTCCAATAGGTCCTTTAGTCCTCTAGGTCCTTTAGTCCAATAGGTCCTTTAGTCCTCTAGGTCCTTTAGTCCAATAGGTCCTTTAGTCCAATAGGTCCTTTAGTCCAATAGGTCCTTTATGCCAATAGGTCCTTTACTCCAATAGGTCCTTTAGTCCAATAGGTCCTTTACTCCAATAGGTCCTTTAGTCCAATAGGTCCTTTAGTCCAATAGGTCCTTTATGCCAATAGGTCCTTTATGCCAATAGGTCCTTAATAATATAGTAGACCATTAGGCCCTGGATACTGTAGTTCACGAGGTCCTAAATACTGTAGCCCTCAAGGTGCTGTGATACTGTAATCGAATAGTCAATTAGGTCCTGTAGTTCACTAGGTCCTTAATAATGTAGTCTACTAGGTGCTTGGATACAAGGTGAATCTTTTGAATGGACCTCATACAAAGTACAAAGAGTACAAAGCTGATTATGGGTGTTTCTTTAGCATGATACTGTAGTAGTTTAGCTTTGTGATGCTGTCGCTAAGCTTAGTCTCTGTGTTGTGATGCTATATCTTAACCTAGCGTTGAGAGCAGCTTGCGTCCAGGTCGATGGGTTCCTTGGCATTGTGGAGGCCATAAACTGCAGAAGTGAGAAAGAGAGAAGATGATTCTATCCCTCATAAGATGTCTCTCTCACTCCTTCATATTTTCTGGACGGCTCTCTTTCCCGTCCTGGAAACCATCTCTGAAGAGTAGACAGCTCTTATCTTCTACTAAACGCTCTTCATTGAACACGTATTTCTGTGTGTTTGCATTAAACCTTTAAATATATGCTACTGTATGTTCAACTTGTGTACCTTTCTAGAAATTCATGAGGCTTGGGTGTATGTGTATGCAGGCGTGCGCGCGAGTGTGTGTGTATGCGTGTGTGTGCGCGTGCGTACGTGTGTGCACGCATGCATGCGAGAGATTAGAGGGGAGATCAGGGTTCTGTGTTTGTTCCAGTGGTTTCCACACCATGGATCATTAAGCGAGTGCCTAATGTTTTTAATAAACTGTTTACAGCTGTCCCACTGTTGTTGGTTTAGAACTCGAGTCAACAGGTGAGTGTGATCATGGGTCTGGTCTTCAGGCACAGCAGGGATTCTTGAACTATTTCCTTTAGTCGGCCCCAAAAAAATAATCAGATTGTCTCGGGGTCCCGACCGCTGCACACTCAGATAAGTGAGCACAATGGAACAAATTGAAGTGAGCACACTGGAAAAAATTCAAGTGAGCACACTGGAACAAATTCTAGTGTGCTCCGTATTTCTGAGCCTTCTTTGCTTTGTCAGGACCCGACACATCTCCAACTGGATCGTAGTTGACGAAAAGCTGAAGTGTCGAGTCACTCTCAGTGGAGCAGCCGGCGGTTCTTTACAAGTCTCTGCCAGCCAGCTGCTCCTCATATCAGACCCGCTCTTCCTCCTCCTCCTCCTCCTCCTCCAGCAGACCAGCTCCTCACTATGGCCCGCTGTGAGGAGGAAGAGGAGGAGGAGGAAGTCTTCCTCTACCAGCTCTGGGTCAAATATCAGCAGGAGGAGCTTGCTCTCCTAGGGTATGGGTCTCTCTACCAGTGGCCTGGTGGTGGTTGGAGGAGGAGGAGAAGGACCGCTGGGACCAGAGGAAACCTGAGAGCTCTCCTCAGGTTTCAGTCCAACATCCAGAGGAGGAGAACGTCAGGCTAGAGGAGGGGAGGAGAAGGAGAGGATGGGAGGGGGTGGAGAGGAGGAGAACGTCAGCGCCCAGTCAGGCTTCTCTGGAAACTTTTGTTTTGTTTATTTTTTTTTGGTTTTTCTTGACACCAAACTTCTCTACGAACCACTTGACAGCAAGACACAAACTGCTCTTTTTGTACCCCGGCCCAGATTCTACTAACTCTGTTTATCTTGTGTATTCGTCATTATCTTCTAAGATAAGCATTGAACCTGTGTGTGTGTGTGTGTGTGTGTGTGTGTGTGTCTGTGTGTGTGTGTGTGTGTGTGTGTGTGTGTGTGTGTGTGTGTGTGTGTGTGTGTGTGTGTGTGTGTGTGTGTGTGTGTGTGTGTGTGTGTGTGTGCGCGCGTGTGTGTGTGCATCTATATGTGTGTGTGCGTGTATGGTGGACATCCATAGCGATGCCCGGGACATCCTGTGTGATGGCGCATGGTTGTCTTTCCTGTCCTACTTCCTGTTTCCTATTGCCATGTGGGCTACATTCCAACCCCCTCCACGACCAGCACAGGTCATGTCTATTTCTAGAGGAGCCACTCTGGCCTCTAGAGTTGTGCAGATGGATCCAGACATCTTTAGGCCATCTTTAGAACATCTGGACCAATGGGAGCAGGCAGTGATCTGAGGGGGGCGTGGCCTTGGTTAAATTGATCAAATATAGAAGTTGCAGATCTAGAATGCCAGAGCAGCTTTTAATAACCAAGAAGCCATCGTCTCAGAAAGAGCAGGGTGGAGGGAGGGGCTTGAAAGGATTGTCATGAACGAGCCTGCAAGAAAACAGTCAGTTTTTGTTGATATTCATCTTAACTGGTCAATGTTAGGGTTAATGTTGTGGTTAGGGTTAGTAGTATTTTCCTCTTCTCTTTGCGGGCGTGTATGTGTTTACTATCCACAGTGTGTGCACAGTGCGTTGTGTACGTTGAGCCACGCGCTGCGACCCACAGAGGCTTAGGGGAACGTGTAATTATGACATCGCTCGGTCATGTCGCTCCTCAACCTCAACTCAACCCTGCATGTGTTTTTCTTTTACCATTTTATTTTTCTTGGATATAACACCATGTCCCTTCAAAGGAGCGGCACTAACCTTAGGTGTTGTGTGGTTTTGTGTGTGTGTGTGCGTGTGTTTTATAGACCTCTGGCTGGACGCTTGTTTGTTTTTGTCTTAGCCGCTGGGAGTATAAAAGTTAGCGAGAAGCTGTCTTCCGCTGACCGCTGCCTCAGCCACGCTGCTCGTGGCTTTACTACTAAGAGGCAGCCAAGAACTCTCTAACCCTATCCTACTAGACCATAACTCTCTAACCCTAGTTGACTACCAGAAACCCATAACTCTCTAACCCTAGTTGACTCTACCAGAGACCAGAACTCTCTAACCCTAGTTGACTCTACCAGAGACCAGAACTCTCTAACCCTAGTTGACTCTACCAGAGACCAGAACTCTCTAACCCTAGTTGACTCTACCAGAGACCAGAACTCTCTAACCCTAGTTGACTCTACGAGAGACCATAACTCTCTAACCCTACTTGACTCTACCAGAGACCAGAACTCTCTAACCCTAGTTGACTCTACCAGAGACCAGAGCTCTCTAACCCTAGTTGACTCTACCAGAGACCAGAACTCTCTAACCCTAGTTGACTCTACCAGAGACCAGAGCTCTCTAACCCTAGTTGACTCTACCAGAGAAAACAGAACTCTCCATGTTTACTCTATCAGGGACTCAGAACTCATTTATCTCTCTAAACATAGCTTGCCCTACCAGAGACATGGCATCAGCAACCCTAGTTTATCTCCACCCTAGTTTACCCATCAGAGGGCCAGAAGTTTCTAGCCCTCGTTTACCCTACGAGAGACCAACCACTAAACCTAGTTTAGTGTTAGGTGTTATGGTTAGTGTGTATGTGTTTGGTTAGGTTGGGTGTGTTTATGTTTTGTTAGGGTCAGGGTTAGTGTGTGTGTGTTCTGTTAGTGTGTGTGTGTGTGTGTGTGTGTGTGTGTGTGTGTGTGTGTGTGTGTGTGTGTGTGTGTGTGTGTGTGTGTTGTTAGGGTAAGTGTGTGTGTGTTTTGTTAGGGTATGTGTGTGTGCTTTGTTAGGGTAAGTGTGTGTGTGTTTTGTTAGGGTAAGTGTGTTTTGTTAGGGTAAGTGTGTGTGTGTGTGTTTTGTTAGGGTAAGTGTGTGTGTATGTTCTGGTAGGGTCAGTGCGTATGTGTGTGTGTGTGTGTGTGCGTGTGTTTTGTTAGGGTCAGGTTTAGTGTGTGTGTGTTTTGTTAGTCTTAGTGTGTATGTGTACTGTTAGGGTTAGTGTGTATGTGTTTATTAGGGTCAGGATTATTGTGTATTTTTTATGTTAGAGTTGGTGTGTATGTGTTCTGTTAGGGTCAGGATTATTGTGTATTTGTTGCGTTAGGGTTAGTGTGTATGCGTTCTGTCAGGGATAGTGTGTATTTTTTGCGTTAGGGTTAGTGTGTATGCGTTCTGTCAGGGTTAGTGTGTATTTGTTGCGTTAGGGTTAGTGTGTAAGTGTTCTGGGGCCCGTTTCAGAAAGCAGGTTCAACAAACTCTAAGTTAAAACCTTAACTCTAGGTTGACCAACTCTGAGCTGTAAAACTCTGAATTTTCGTTTTCAGAACAGGTGATAACGCTTAGTTCAATCAACTCTGAGTCAAGGTAACTCTGATCGAAGCTCGTGCATGAGGATATAAAAAGCCCTCATCAATGGAACACAGATAACATGATTCACCATGGCAACAAGTACTAACAAGCCTCGATCCTCCTACTTTTCCCCAGCGGAGTTGCAAATCTTAATGACTGCATATGCAGAAAGCGAGCATATCTTTTTACTAAAAAGCAATACTATGGCAGCAGCCAAAAAGCGGGAGCTCGCGTGGAAAAAAATAGCTGACCGAGTCAGAGTATTTGAGAAAAAGAAAATGTTTTCTCTTGAATGTTCCACTTATTCAACAATTATATTCCATATGTGTGTTTGTGCGCACAGGTGCAACCCAACAGGCCCCAAACGGACTTGGCTGCAACTAAAAATGAAATATAAAAATGTAGTTCAAACAGATAAGGTATAATTTAAGTACAAGCAATTGTGATATTGTTTAGCCTGCCCTCATTAAACAGCATTTAGTGGCTGCATTCAACATGTGATAGATATATTTAAGTAATTAGGGAAATCTGCTAAACAAAGAAAAATCCCAACACTGCCAGTATTTAATATTGTCTATATGAAAGCAACACCTAAATGCCTCTTATACATACAAGTCTCCAAATTTGTGTTTTCTGGTTATCTTAAAATTTGACAGTTAGAGTCAGTTAGAAATGATTGAAGCATATCATGTCTCTAACAGCTCTTCCATCTCGTGCATAAATTATTGATGATGCAGAGAAACGGAAACGCTCAAACAGCTACTCATCAGGGAATGATAAAACATCCAAGTATCTGCGCCTCGACATCAACTGGCTCTTCAATAAAAGGACACGCCATGTCTGCCACTGCCTTCAGTCTGCAGGCTTCAACTTAAGAGCAGGAGAAACTCTGGGTTAGTTGAAGAAAACCTGCCAGCGAGCAGGTTAGGTTCACGGAGTATGTTGCCAGGGTAACTGACTCATAGTAAAGCTGAACTGGCTTTGTGAAACTGAAAAACCAGAGTTTCCCTCATCTCAGGGTTAACTAACTCAGAGTTTTCACTAAACCTGCTTTCTGAAACTGGCCCCTGTTAGGGTCAGCGTTAGTGTGTATGTGTTTTTGTTTGTTAACTCATCGTTGGCGTGTGTTTTCCCAGGGGTCGGGTTGCCTGGCCCGTGCCAGGCTGTGGTTGATGAACGCATGCCAAGAAGAGAACGCAGATGCTTAGGATTAAGGGTTTAATATTCTCTACCAGTAACTGTGTTTTAATGACTGGGGGTGGGCTGGGACTGTGGTCGCTGCGTCACACGTCGGGCTGCACATTCACCCCGACTGCCAGACTCCTTCAGCCACCTTCACAAACGGGACAGCAGAAACCAGAATCACAGTTAACACCACAGTGTTCCAACCAGAGAGCTACAACCAGAGAGTTACAACCAGAGAATTACAACCAGAGAGTTACAACCAGAGGGTTACAACCAGAGAGTTACAACCACAGAGTTACAACTGAGAGTTATAACCAGAGAGTTACAACCAGAGAGCTACAACCAGAGAGTTACAACCAGAGAGTTACAACCAGAGAGTTACAACCACAGAGTTACAACCACAGAGTTACAACCAGAGAGTTCCAACCAGAGAGTTCCAACCACAGAGTTCCAACCACAGAGTTCCAACCACAGAGTTCCAACCAGAGAGTTCCAACCAGAGAGTTCCAACCACAGAGTTACAACCAGAGAGTTACAACCAGAGAGTTACAACCAGAGAGTTACAACAAGACAGTTACAACCAGAATTAAGACCTGAGAGTAACTTGCAGAGAGTTTCAACAAGAGACTAACAACCAGAACAACAAGCAGAAAGTTATAACCCGATAGTTACAACCAGAGTGTTACACAACATAGATTTACAACCAGATAGTTACAACCAGAGTGTTACAACATAGATTTACAACCAGAGTATTGCAACGACAGAGTTATAACCAGAGATTTACCGAAGGAGAGTTACATCCAGAAAGTTAAAACCAGATATATATAATCAGAGCTATGACCAGAAAGTTAAATCTTGAAATCGAATTCAGTCGTACTCTTTTTGGGTCTCTTATTAGATCAATGTGACATTTAAACTATTTTTAACTCTCTTTTCAACTTTAATTAAAACAAATTAAAACTCAGTTTACTCTATTTACTTTAAACCACACACACACACACACACACACACACACACACACACACACACACACACACACACACACACACACACACACACACACACACACACACACACACAGTCCAGCAACAGACTCGTAAGTCGTAACCCCCTACTCCTCCCTCCCCTGGGACACTCAATATGTTTTTCTACTTTCTCTTCCAGAGAATGAGTCAGAGTTTCTCCTTGAGCTGCCACCACAGAGACAGACACTCAACCAGATTGGGGTGGGGGGAGGGGGAGAGAGGGAGAGAGAGGGAGAGAGAGGGAGAGAGAGAGAGAGAGAGAGAGAGAGAGAGAGAGAGAGAGAGAGAGAGAGAGAGAGAGAGAGAGGGCGGCGGCAGGCTGCAAACCACAGAGAGAGAAACAAAACAAAAAAAAGAGACGGAGAGAATGAAAAAAATAAAGAAAGACAAAAAGGCGAGTGAGCTGTATAAACTTATACGATCTGTCAAACTGCCGTCCGAAATGTGTTTTTTTCAGGTCTATTGAAATATTATGAAATATTATTAAGTTATGAAGACTACATTCAAAGTATGTTCTCAATTACATTTAAGTTTTCATCAAAATTATATCAACATACATTTGTTCAAAATTAACAATAAAAGTAAGAAAGTTACGTTTAAAATGGTCTCAAAATTATATTTTCCGTATATTATTAGTGCGTTACCTAAATGTAATTCTGTTGAATCGTGAGTCATCCTGATTGGATAAATGATAGCACATGTGATCACACAAACGCATA